>NC_142948.1:39967971-40007971 GCF_046866305.1 Octopus bimaculoides | reverse complement strand
GCTGGTCTTCTCTTGGAAGAGCCCTGCTTCTCACATGGACAACTGTATGTTGGCTGCTCAAGAGTGGGCAGCAACAAAAAAACCTATTTGTATATGTTCCACAAGGGAAAACAAGGAACATAGTTTACAATGAGGTGTTATAATCACAACAGCAAGAAAGTATGTACATGATCACCTTCTTTTACGAAACTTCATTGACTTTCATATATTTATATTGATATACATATATATATACGTGTGTTTGGGTGCGTGTCTGTATATACATCTCTATATATAAAGATGATGCGTAGTCTAGACGGCGTTTTTAGATTTCATTATTCTCTTTAACCCGGGCAACGCCGGGTATTTCTGCTAGTATATATATATATATATATATATATATATATATATATATATATATATATATATTATTCTTTTACTTGATTCAGTCATTTGACTGTGGCCATGCTAGAGCACCGCTTTTCAGTTGTACAAATCGACCCCAGTACTTATTCTTTGCAAGCTTAAAGCTTATCCTGTTTCTTTTGCCGAACCGCTATGTTACGGGGACATAAACACACCAACATCGGTTGTCAAGCGATGGTGTGGGGACAAACACAGACACACACACACAAATATATACGACAGGCTTCTTTCAGTTTCCGTCTACCAAATCCACTCACAAGGCTTTGGTAGGCCCGAGGTTATAGTAGAAGGCACTTGCCAAAGGTGTCACGCGGTGGAACTGAACTCGAAACCAAATCATGTGATTGGGAAGCAAGTTTCTCACTACACAGCCAGTCCTGTACATATATATATATATATATATATATATATATATATATATATATATATATATATAAAAGCTCATAAGTCGCGAAGAAAGGACAAGATTACGGAAGTCGGAGTTGAGGGCAAAAACAAAAATATTGAATAGAAATTTTGCAAAAATGTCAACAATTAAAAAGAAACAAGCAAAAAACATTCAGAATTATAATTTGCGTCGAATTTGAAAACAGGAATTCTGAAAATAAATATAGATACTTTGTTGCTTTTCTATTCGGTTTGGGAATCTTAATCCGAACCTCCGCATGTATATATATATCGCATATATATAGTTTTTAACTGCGGAACTCGAAGTAGCTAGAGCTACTGTAAATAAAAGCGTGTAAATATTGCGTAAAAAGAAAACCCCTGGATGAAAAAAAATAGAAAACTGCCCCGTGGGAACTCGAACTCACATTTTTTGCAAAAATATGTTTACTGTTGTTTTTCGAGACGATCATCCCCCCCCCCCTTTTTTTTTGCCAATCAAACACACGCACTATATATTCGTTCTTCACTCATTTATTACTGTTCTTATTCTAACTCATGTCCATTGTCCAGAAATCTTTCGTCACACATCTGTGACCTCTTCAGCGACACTTTCCGTCTTCGTATAGTCGGAGGTCTGAAATAGCTTGCCTATGTATAAAAAAAGGGAACATAAATTTTCCAAGATTTTTCATACATTTTGAAATGTGTGGTGAAAAACATTTGAAAAACCCCGTCAAAACGAAGAAAACCCAACTTTTCCAGACCTTCGCCCTCCCAAGTAAATATGTATTGTGTGTGTGTGTGTGTGTGTGTGTGTGTGTGTGTGTGTGTGTATAGTTTACTGTTTTGTTGTATACACACATACACACACATGTAAGAAAGTGCTTTTATGTATGTGTATGTGTGCTATTTCTTTGTAACTTTTTTTTTCTCCTTAATCAAAAGAAACTCAATTAGTTTTTCGAGATAAACCCGTTTGTGGGGTCTCATTTATAGTCTTGTATGCGGTACTGGTGAGGGCATCAGCTAACATAACCAAAGGTGTAAGAAGATAAGGAGAATATACCGTAGCTAGCAGGTACCTTTCTGATGGAGTCACAGGTCCAGCGTACCTCAATTTCTTCGTCTCGAGCGATCGAAAATCGTAATTCAATATATGGTATAATATTGGTAAAAGTGTAGTGGCAGTGTGCGTGGCGTAAATGACAATAGGTAGACGAATCCAAGGACAGCTTTTAACCCCTTTCCAATAGGCGTAGGCCGCCACGAAGAAGAACGGGAATTGTAAGAAAAATTCGCATAGTAAAAATGCTTCGTACCATGTGGGTGCTTGTAATAGTAACGGGTCCTTCATTGTAGTACAATATTTGTTGAGTAAATCCCTGAAAACAGCCGGGTACATCCATGACGGTAGGTAAACTTGTGAATCGAAAAAGATCGAGATGCCAATATGCGATGTGAAGTAGATGAAAAAGATATTATCGATAAAACGTCGTCTCATTGCTTAAAATTCAATGACGGTTCCGAATTAAAGCAATAATTACAATAATGATAAATGTTATTAAAATTTATTATTATGATAGTAATGGTATTTTTAGTTTTCCTTTTGTGAAAGAAAGTTGGGACGATATCGGGGCTTTTCACAAAACTACTTTTACTAGACTGGCAAAATGTCATAGATATGAGATCTGTTTAGCGACCACGGAAGAATTTAGTTTTGCTTCTAGATTTCTAATTTCTTTCTTGATTTATTGGGGTTAGGCTGCAACCTGAACGCTTGTCCTAGTCTTGTTGTTGACGTTGTTTATGAATTTATTTGATACAATTGTTCACTCCTGTGGTGGTGTTGTGTGGGTGAGAGAGAGAGAAAGAGAGTGAGGGAAGTGAGAGAGAAAGAAGCTATATATGTGTCTGTGTGTGAGAGAGAGAGAAAGGGGCTGTGAGAGAGCGAGAGAGAGAGATTAAGAGAATAAAGAGATTGTGTAGGGGAAGTGAGAGGAGAGAGAGAGAGAGAGAGAGAGAGAGAGAGAGAGAGAGAGAGAGAGAGAGAGATAGTGTGTGTTTCTGTATCAGTGTGTGTGTGTGTGTGCGTGCGTCCGTTTGGAAGGTGTAACTATAGAAAGATTAAGCTGTGTTTTCTAGCCGGTCAGGGTCAGCGGTCGTGCGACCGCGAAGAGATTTTGTCGTGGGAGGAAAATTGCAGCAATAACAACACGCAAATAATTCAACAACAAAACAAACCTGAATAGCAGAAAGAAAAAATGATCACCAAACCGCAGCACGACGTTTACAAAAAAATTCATCCGCTGCCATCAAAGTGAAGGCGCGTGGCTTAGTGTTTGGGGTGTTCCCTTCACGATCTCAAGATCGTGATTTCGATCCCCAGACCTTGCGGTGCGATGTGCTCTTGGACAAAGCACATGATTTCACATTGGTCCAGTCCACTCTGCTATAAATGAGTGACCCTGCAATGAACTGGCTCCCGTTCAAAGGAGATGTGACCTCAGTCATTCATACGCCATTGAAGCAGGATAACGGTTCTATGAGTTCTAGAACTCGAAGATAAGTAATGAAAGTGGTACGCTATTATCAAAGATCACCCTAAATCTGAAGCTAGGAAATATTACCTCTGGAGAAAATCTCATCTCATCTATCGGACGTCCCCCGCCAAAAATCTATGGATGACCTTACGTTTTTCATTCGCACACTGGTTTCAGTGATTGGCGCACAGCCATGCTGAAGAATTATCTTCAAGGCTTTTATTTTCTATTTTAATTACCCTTTTTTTACACGAGACTGTTAGATATTAGACACACACACATAATTATTTGAGTATTGGCAATATTCCTAGTAGTTAGCCGGTGAAGCACGTTCGCTGCTTAGGGCTACCTGACGTCATCCACGGTAATTACATAATTGTCGCTGGATCCACCTCGAGAATTCCTCAGTGAACGTTGGGTATATAACAAATGGTAGAGACGGAAAATGGAATCTACGAGAAACTTTATTGCTCACAACGATCGTTCCGAACCATCTTGAATCGATCCCTCGCGGGTGGGGTACTGTATAACTGGTTATGGTGCATCACTCGGTGCAGAAGTGTCTCGTCAGATGATTCCTGCCCAACGGCTTCAATCTACGGTCACTAACATCATGGTGTATTAAAACTGAGCGAAACGGGTCATGTTTAACGAGATACCCCTTATAACATCACCTGACAAGGCACTTCTGCACCGAGTAATGCAACACAACCAGTTGTACAGTATTCCACCAGCAAGAGATCGATGATAAACTGCTTTGATGATCGCTGTTGCTATCATCACGGAGCTTTCTACTGACATATCCATGCATAGTCTTCTGCTCACACAGGATCATCCTTTCATCTGATGATACGTTGCGGTAGAGTCGTGCGTCTTCTTTGAGCATGTATTCTAGATTATCGGACAAAGAGTGTTGCTCAAGGAACTGCCTTCCAAGTCTTATTATGTTATCAGCCTCATGCAGGCAGCCTTGATCAAGGGATGCACTTCGACGCTTGGTGGTTGAAAGGTGTTACAGAAGGGATATGATGTGACATCCAAAGGTATTTTGGATCGACGTTAAGCCTCTGCCGCCTGGTTTTCGGTTTAAGTAGAGCTAGTCTACGTCACTGTTTATTGGCACATGCGTGCGTATATATATATATATATATATATATATATATATATATATATATATATATATATATATATACGAGGGGTGTATGAAAAGTTTTGAGCCTTCAAGTCTTGTACCTTCATCAGAAGTTTTGTACCATGTTTTTTTTTGTTTTTTATTTGAGGCTCAAGACTTTTCATACACCCTCGTATATGTATGTAAAAGGCGGCGCTCCAGCATGGCCGCAGTTAAATGACTGAAACAAGTAAAAGAATCTATCTCTATCTATCTATATATATATATATATATATATATATATATATGTATGTGTGCGTGTATATATATATATATCTATATATATACGCACACATACATACACACATAAATACACACACACACACACACACACATTTTACATCACGTTTACGAGGTCAATGTTCTCGCTCACTTTTCACAGTCAGTGTATCAGTGTTCGCAGCAGAAGTCTGTTTGTCTTACGTGGTGTTATATCTATTTCCTCTCTCCCCCTTCTCAATCCTCTGGGCGCACTGATTTTACGATTCATGTAAATACAATCAATTCTGTGTCATTTTAGGGCAATAACCTTTTGGTCAAAGCGAAATTTTAAATTCCTGGTGCGATGGTTGGTAAAATAACGTGTGCATCTGTGGCGAATTGGTCGAAAAGCTTGCTTCGAGCTTTGTGCTCTGGACTATCAACGATCAGTGTTCAATTCCAAGCCGTGGTGAATTTTTGTCTTTCATCCGTATTGTTCCATAAAAAAAAAATAAAATAAAATAAAAAGTAGAAAACTCAACGAAATGTAAGAGATTCGGACCGAATGCCTTGCAGGTCTAGCTTCGTCTTTTGATGGTCTGAGTTCAAATACCACTGGCGTTAATTACACATTTTTTCATCCTTTCGAGCTCAAAAAAAAAAAGAGAAAAAAATTCATAAATAAATAAAATAAATCTTTTTTTTGTTTCAGTCATTAGAGTGCGGCCAAGCTGGGGCACCTCCTGGCAGAGTTGTCAGTCGAACTAATCGGTCCGCAGTACCTTTTTCTTTAAGTCTGACACTTATTCTATCAGTCATTTTGCCGAACCGCAAAGTTAAGGGGGCGTGAACACTCCAACACCGGTTGTTAAGTGGTGGTGGAGGACAAACACAGACAGAAATCCACACACCGAAGCTATAGTAGTCACACTTGTCCAAGGTGCCACGAAGCGGAACTGAGCCTGGAGCCATGTGATTGGGAAGCAAGCTTCTTACCGCACAGCCACGCCTGCGCCTATAAGAAGATAAAGAAAACAAAAGGAAAATCAGAGCGTCGGAATAGATAACTTGCGATTTGCGTTTCAGGCCTTTTTAGGTAACTGTTTGCCTTTCATCGCTAAAAAGTAATGTAATCGAATGAGGAGAGCGAAGGATTGACAGGAATGTTCTGTGTATCAGTTTTGGCTCTTGCTGTTCTAATGTTCAATTCCTACCAAAGTGAAAGTCATCTTATCTTTTGCTTCTTTCAGTCATTAAACAGCGGCCATGCTGGAGCACTGCCTAGAAGGGTTTAGCCGAATGAATCAATCCCAGTACTTATTTGTTATCTTAAGCCTGACTCTTATTCCATAGCTCTCTTGTCGAACCATCAAGTTACAGGGACGTAAACACTCCAACACCGGTTGAAAGACAAAAATTCACCACGGCTTGGAATTGAACACTGATCGTTGATAGTCCAGAGCACAAAGCTCGAAGCAAGCTTTTCGACCAATTCGCCACAGATGCACACGTTATTTTACCAACCATCGCACCAGGAATTTAAAATTTCGCTTTGACCAAAAGGTTATTGCCCTAAAATGACACAGAATTGATTGTATTTACATGAATCGTAAAATCAGTGCGCCCAGAGGATTGAGATGTGGGATGTGGGATAAACGCAGATACGCGCACACATACATGCGCGCACGCACGCACACACTGAGGATAGCCCTGCATTTAAATTGATGTAATGATTGCATTGTTCAATTAAATGGAGCCACTTGAAGTAGTTGTACTACATCACCTCTGGATATCCTGTTGCTTATTTTGATTATATATATACATATATATATATATATATATATATATATATATATATATATATATAGAAACATACATTGACACACAAACATATCTATCTGTCTATCTATCTATATTTATATATATGTATACATATAGGAGTGGCTCTGTGGTAAGAAGCTTGCTTCCTAACCACGTGGTTCTGGGTTCAGTCTTACTGCGTGACACCTTGGGTGTCTTCTACTATAGCCTCGGGCCAACGAAAACCTTGTGAGTGGATTTTATAGACAGAAACTGAAAGAAGCCCATTATGTGTGTGTGTGTGTGTGTGTGTGTATTCACATGTATATATAAATAAGTATCAATTGATGGACAGGTGTCAATTCGTTACAGCCATTTCTAATAACTTCTTTAATTGATTTATGATTAAAAGAGTCGTTAGAAATGGCTGCAACGAATTGACACCAGTCCTTCAATTGTAAATGATTTATAATATTTTATTCACCTATCACGGAACATGCCCTTCACAAATTCTGAAATAAATTATGGACTGTATATCTAATAAAATGTCCATAGCTCAAGAGTGGATTTCTTTACTCAGCTGATGGGTCTAATTGCCTGCAGGCACTGCAAGAATATCATTCAGCCGGAACTTATGCATGAAATTTGATATTTACTTAATATTGTTGTGTGTGTATATTATTCTGTGCTAATGAGGTGCCTCAAGTACCAAATTCAACTGAATCTTATACATACATACATATATGTACATTAAAATAAATATTTGTGTGTGCGCATGTGTTTGTCACCCCTCCCACCGCTATCACTACCACTTGACAAAAGAAACGAATAGAATAAGTACCAGGCTTTAAAAAATGAAAAGTAGTGGGGTTGATCCATTCAATTAAAAATATTCTTCAAAGTGGTGTTCCAGCATGGCTGCAGTCTAATAATTAAAACAAGTAAAAGAATATATATATATATATATATATATATATATATATATATATATATATATATATATATATGATCAGAATAAGCAACAAGGATATCCAGAGGTAATGCAGTACGATCATTTCATGCAACTCCATTTAATTTAATTAGATTCTATGTATTTGCGCAGCTGAGGATTGGTCTGCATTTTAAATTGATGTAATGATTACATCAGATCACAACTATGTAGGACGTACCCCTTTGAGAATACCATATGCACCAATGATAACTGCATGGTATGTAGGATTAACTGTAGAATTAGAAATGTAGTTTACAGCATAAGATGCATGGAAGGTGTTTATAAAGACATGAACATGACATACATAGGGGAGACATCTAGGAGCATAACGGAATGACTAAATGAACATCTGAAACAATATGACGACAAAAAACAGTCCTCCATACTCTACCAACATGGAGGCAACTTGGGTCAACTTAATATCTGCATCTTATCCAAGCACTCAAAAGACCCAACACTCAGACAAATACGAGGGTACGTCCTTATAAATGAAACTTCCCCAATACTAAATAGGAAATATACATAGTAGATATCATACCCCCATACCCACAGTTTACACAGTTAGAGTAGAATAGTTAGTGGTCTGTTGTGTAGATAGATGTATGTGTGTGTGTGGGGGGTATATATGTGTATATGCAACATGTATGTAAGCATATGGATATGAAAATAAACAGCTCAACATATAGACGGATAGGTACATAGGTTATATGAACAGACAAGCACACATATGCAAATGGAGACTGGAACACATGACCATAAATACACACACACTTTACTCACACAAGGACACATATGGAGACACATGTCCACATATATGAAGATGCACATACATACAAACACAGTACATAGTTGCAAAATACATACACACACACTCAGACATGCACACACAAGGAGACAGAGGTGCATCCATATACAAACACATGCACACACACGGACATGCAAGCACATGAATATGCAGAATACATACATACAGATGCACACACATGCATACATATATACATATGCATACACACACATATATACATACACAGACATGCATACATAAATACATGCAAGCATAAACACACACACACTCACACACACTGACCCACGCACATGCGCACAAACAAACAAAAAGGAACGCAGTGTAAATAACGGACAGAGTCAGGACTATTGAAAAGGTTCCAAGACGCAACGAGAATTTCAGGAAAATAAAAATAAGAAATAAGTGGAAATTTTGCCGGTGAGTGAGTTGAATTATAAGGCACAAAAAGAAAATGACTCTCCCCAGACTCAACAGAATATGCTTCAACACACGAACTCACATAAAGAATCTTGCAAACCAAATCCAAAAACGAAATATATATATATATGCATTCACATTTATACGCATGTATTGACTCAAACATATTCAACTGCCAGCAAATACACGAATGCATAAAATGGTAAAATATCGACAAAGGCGCGCGCGCGTATGTGAAATTCAGTGGGACAGCGAGAGAAAACTACAATAACGATAACCCTTACATAAAACTTTAAGAGTTATCGCCCCTGAATGGAGATATTTCTTTTCTTTTGAAATGTGCTTATTTATTCATATATACATATATATATATATGCGCATGCCTACATACATTTATACATACGCGCATGCAGGCATGGATTGCACAAACATGCACGTGCGTAAATACGTAAACAAACAATATATATTGCAATTATTGGAATAAGCAAATTAGACACAAGAAATATATCAAACACAAAATATGTTTCCATGCAAAATGAAAGAATGCAAAAAGTGGAAACTTTCAGATGATTTTGTATGTATAAATATAGATATATTTCTATAAAAAAATGTCCCAACTTACAGAGTACAAAGGACAGAAATTTGAAGGGATGGCACAAAGATATACTTACTATTTCTGCTGTCGTTGTTATTGTTGCTTCTATTTAAATAGGAAGTGTCTAGTTTTTTTTTATTATTCGGGGAGGAAACGATGCTAGCTAAGCTATGCATGAGACTATAACCTATCTTTATTACTTAACTATTAATAAGTTTCAAATATATGCTACTCTTATCAAAGTGTTTATTTATAATGTCAAATATTAGCTTAGCTAAGTTGGTCTTTATTTGCATCTCATATCTCTCTGGTTCATTTGCTAGTTCGCTCTTTTGCCTATCGACTTCAAGCTTCACACTGCAAAATAGTATGATTCTAATATATTGAGCCTTCTGGTCCCAACTCGAGGCCCTGTTGTTCTTCCTTTCTGTTATTTTATGTATTTGTATTCACTCTGATGAAGCTCCATGTACTAGATCGAATGTGGCTATAAAGATGACGAATATTATTTTTGGAATTTTCTTTGTAAGCACTGACTGACATTGGCAGCCGAAATGGCCCTAAGAAATGTTATGTTTTATATTAAAAACTAATTAAGCAATGTTGGTCAATTTGTTTGTTGATGAAAAGTTTTCTCCATTTTCTGCTTATTCAAATTATATATATATATATATATATATATATATATATTGTTATGATAAAGATGAGATAGTCAGCAGGAAAGATTATACTAAAAAAAATGTTTCTTTCTTACCTTGCGACTGGCTGAATAATTGCAAAATAGAATGGAGTCTTCATTCTTGTCGGACCTAACTCCAGCATTCTTTACATGTGTGATACCTAAGAAAAAGGTAAAGAAACCTTTGATTTTGTGTTTTAAGCAACAAGTTGTAGTCTTCGGGACTGTAATTTCACAAGAAGATGCAAAATGTACGGTGAATGTAGTTACATCTTTATTATTTCATTTTCACATTGTGGTTGCCGAAACCACGTGTTGAATAAGTCTTAATATTTAGACATCATGAAATTTTCCCTTATAACTACTTGTAGGTAGATCAAATGTGAAATATTCTTTTTAAATGTAGTATGCTGGTAGTAATGTATGAGATATTTAAATCAGAAATCGCTCTACCTATAGTTACATTGATCTCTTGGAGGTTTTAAAGTATTTTTTCAAAAGCTAGTCTTCACACATCTTACCAACTCAGCACCATCTTGGATATATATTATATCTGCATGAAGAAACCAGGCTAAAACAGAATACAGCTGGATGGTCTTCCTAATGCAAACCACTTTGCAGAGTGTACTGGGTGCTTTTTGTGGCACCATCACCACTGCTTTTTATGTGGCACCAGCACCAATACTTCTTACATGGTACCTTGGTTTTAGGATATCAATTCTGTTGTGATGGGCAGGTCTTCTTGAGTACAACAATGTGTCATATATCACAGTCCTTTGTTACTTCCTTCATAAGGCTCAGCATTTTGTGATCAGCCTTCAATATTTCGCCCAATGTCTATCTAGGTCTCCCACTTTCACAACTTCCCTCTATTTCTTTATGAAACTGCTCTCATCCCTCTGCATCACATGACCAACAGGGTTCTTTCAGTTTCCATCTACCAAATCCACTCACAAGGCCTTGGTTGGCCCAAGATTATACAAGAAGACACTTGCCCAAGATGCCATGCTGTAGGACTAAATCCAGAACCATGTGGTTGGGAAGCAAGCTTCTTACCACATGGCCATACCTGTACTGATATATCTATATATATAAAAATGAGAATGTGTGTCTGTCTGTCTGTCTGTGTGAATCCCTAAAACTCGAGAACTACGCAACCAATTTCATTCAAATTTTACACATGCCTTACTTAGGGTTCCAGTTGTGTTTTAGTCAAAAAAAATTATTAACTTCTTGCAGAGTTCGAGCACACGGCAACATAATATCTCCTCCACTATTTAAGTATTACGTGTCAAAAGTGAAACAAAAACACTCATGTCAAATACTTTCACTTTAAAAATGAAACTATTCCACTAACTGAAACAATCACATTTCGATACTGTAGTGACAGATACTTTCACAGAGAGAGAAAGAGAGAGAGAAAGAGGGAGAGAGAAAGAGAGAGAGAGAGAGAGATGTACACGTATATGTATATATATATATAGATCTATACATACATGTATATGTATACATATGTGTAGATGTATATATATATATATATATATATAGATGTACATGTAACATGTACACATATATACATATATACATGCATACAGATATCTATACATATATACACCCATCACACACACATACACATGCACACAAACACACACATTAGTCATTTGTTTTCTTATCCAAAACTACGTCAAAAGTACTGAATGGATCTTTATGAAATTTGGAAATTATATTCTTTGCATAACGGTCATAACTCCCATGAAAATTCATATATTTTTGATGTTGATGAAATTTTAACCCGAACATAACAGATGAGCATTATTTAGAAAATGATGTCACACGTTATCGAGGCTACCATTCTTTCTGGATGTGCAAAAGGGGATGACGCCTTTATTCCAAGAATTCCTCTTACTCCATCAGGAGCAGACATTCCTTTTACATTCAGAAGACTACAATTCCCCCTTCGTGTGACTTTTGCCATGTCCATAAACAAATATCAGGGTCAAACACTATCTGTAGCTGGTCTTCTCTTGGAAGAGCCCTGCTTCTCACATGGACAACTGTATGTTGACTGCTCAAGAGTGGGCAGCAACAAAAAACATATTTGTATATGCTCCACAAGGGAAAACAAGGAACATAGTTTACAATGAGGTGTTATAATCACAACAGCAAGAAAGTACGTACATGATCACCTTCTTTTACGAAACTTCATTGACTTTCATATATTTATATTGACATACATATATATACATGTGTTTGGGTGCGTGTGTGTATATACATCTCTATATATAAAGATGATGCGTAGTCTAGACGGCGTTTTTAGATTTCATTATTCTCTTTAACCCGGGCAACGCCGGGTATTTCTGCTAGTATATATATATATATATATATATATATATATATATATATATATATCAGGTCATCCCATAAGTTCTGTCCAAATTTTGAATAAAGAAAACAAGTGATCAAATGTTATATTTAATTGAAATTAAATCCTCAATGTACTTTCCTTGATTATCTATGACTTCCTTCCATCTAGTTACAAGCTTTTTAATCCCATCAATGTAAAACTCTTTTGGTTTCAAAGCAAAGAACTCTGAAATGTCAGTTTCGACCTCCTCCTGGCTTGCGAAAGTTATGTCCCCCAAATGATTCTGTAAACTACAAAACAAATGGTAGTCTGAAGAATAAGGTGGATGAGGAATTTTTTCCCAGCCAAGCTCTTCGATCTTCTGTGATGTGATCTTTGCAGTGTGGGGTCGCGCATTGTCACGATAAAACATCACTCCTTTTCAATTCACTAAAGTGGGTCTTTTTTTCTTCAAAGCTTGGTTCAAACGCTCTAATTGCTGACAGTAGACTTCAGCATTGATTATTGCATTAGGTGGTAGCAATTCAAAGTGAATTACTCCTTTGCAATCCCACCAGATAGAGAGAAGAACCTTTTTCCCATGAAGTTTTCTTCTCGGTTGTGGTTGAGCTTTTTCCCTTTTACAAAGACACTGTTTATGACATTTAACATTTTGATAGAAGATCTATTTTTCATTACTAGTTTATCCAAAAAAGGGTGAAATGAGTTCGCGAGAATGGAGAAAAGAGCAGATGTCAACTCGGGATTTGCGGTTGCTTTCAGACAATTCATGAGGCACCCATTTTCCAAGTTTAGGACCTTTCCAAGTTATTGAAGATTACGATGAACAGTTGTATAGTTTGAACTAAGCTTTATTGCCAATTCTTCAACTGATAATGCAGAGTTTTCTTCAAGTAATGCCTCAAGGAGTTTATCAAACTCAAATGGACGTCCTGTTCGATCTTCATCTTCAAGGCTGAAATCTCCACTTCTGAATTTTGCAAACCATCTTCTGCAAGTTCTTTCATTCAAGCATTCTTTCCCATAAACTGAGTGTATGTTTTGAGTCGCTTCGGCTGCAGAGTTTCCTTTTTTGTACTCATGAAGCATTATGTGCCTCAAATGCTCTTTGGATACTTCCATGTTAGAAAGGGTTTTAATCAAAGTAATATTAATTCTATTATTCTGTAAAATAATATTTAATTACTCTAAATGTACACAAATGCATAAAAATAATCTTTAATTCCATTAGACATTCTAAAATACTATTAAATTTCATTCAATTTTTAAAAAGGTAAAATCGGACAGAACTTATGGAATGACTTGATATATATATATATATATATATATATATATACACACAAATAAATACATTTCCACAGATACACAGAGAAAGATATATCTCCAACATCACCCCCATAATTTTAATATCCTCTTTTCTGGATTTCTACATAATATTCCATACTTTCATACAACCATTACATTCTGTGACAATAAATATAAAAAAAAGACTTCATCCTCCATTTTATAATGAAGGCACCAAGGAAGCAGAGACATGATGGAACAGGAAGTAAGATGGACAACACTTTTCAGAAAATATGATAACAAAATACAACAATGATAACAACAACACCAATAACAAACAGAACAACAAGGCTAGAAAACATAAAACCAAAAGAAAAAGCAACAAAGAAAATCACTAGAAAGCAAACAAGATGTCCGACAGTTAACTTTGATAGGAACAGTTTCTATGGGAAGAATTTGGTTACAAAAGCCATTATTAAGAGACTAAATTGCAAGATTATTCTCTCATAATTTGATTTACCAAACTCTTTCACACCATTTTCATTCAAATGAATTCCACCATAATACAATCTTAACATACTTTTTCCTTTTGATTTGTTGGTGGTTTGTACATGTCGGTTTATATGTATATTATGTGTGTGTGTGAATGCATATGTTTATATATATATGTGTGTGTATATATATATATATATATACACACACATACACATGTATATGTGTGTGTGCATGTATGTATATACATATGTGCATGTATATGTGGGTGTGTCTGTATATATATATGTGTGTGTGTGTGGTGTCAGGGGACCTATTTATTCTTTCCTTTTGTGTTGTTTTATTGTTTAGTTTATTTATGTTTGTTGAGGTTTAAGACTTTTGCTTTTTACTTTTTTCTTTCTCATTTCAGTTTTTCCTCTTCCTCCTCTTCTTTTGCTCTTCCATCATCATCATCATCATCATCCACTTCTTTCTCTTTCTTCATTATCCTCCTCCTCCCCTCATTCTCCTCTTCCATCTTCTTTCCTTATTTATTCAACCCCCACCCACCCACTGTGCTTCATCTCTACCCTTCTAAAAAAATTCTTTTCCTCTTTTCTTTCTTTCTCTTCTATTCATTGCTGCATCTTTCTTTCTTTCCATCTTCACAGCTTCTCCCCCCCCCCCGTCCTATCTGTCTCCTCTTTCTCTTTTCTCTCTTCTTTCTCAAACAGTTCCTCTTTAATGGTGTTCTTATTACTGTTGCTATTATTTTATTGTTGTTGTTGTTTTTACTGTTGCTAATGTTTGCAGCTAATTGTTGTTGTTGTTGCTATATAAATTCATTGTTGTGACTTGTTGTTGTTGTTGTTGGCTCAACATTATGACCACTGCTGTTGTTGTTGTTGCTGCTGTTGTTAATCAGCCTGTAAGCTAACCTCATTAACTATTCAGAAGACCCAATACTGTCCGATCACCAACATTAGCTGCTGTTCGTGACCAAATTGTCTTCTTGGTCCTTGCTGTCAGCCAATCAGAATCGAGAGATATGACACCATGTCACAGGTCAACAAGATTAATGGGGGAATGGGAGGAGGGGGGGGGCAGAGGTGGTGGTGGAATAGATTTGCATATTTGTTTTATGTAAACCAGTTGAATGGTGAGGGTGTGAGTGGCAGTGTTTGTGTGTGTGAGAAAGAGAGAGGAGGAGGAGGAGGAGGAGGGCAATAGAAAGGAACAAGAGAAAATAAATGGGGATAGGGGAGGGGTTAGGAACTGGCCTGAAAGTAATAGTGGTAGTGGCAGTGATGGTATGGATGTTGTTGTTGTTGTTGGTGGTGGTGGTGGTGGTGATGCTGCTGCAGCTGGTGTGAGTGGTAGTGAATAGAACAGTGGTACTGGTGGTGATGGTAGTTGTGGTAAAGGTGGCGATTGTGAAGGTGTTGGTGGTTGGTGGTGGTGAAATGGTGAGGAAGGTAGTGTGGTATGCATCTATAATTTCTGTGTGCAAAGTTCTCTCTGCACATCTATGATGATATCTACATGCATACACGTGTGTGTGTGTGTGTGTGCATGTGCACGCAAATGCATATGTCTGTGTGGTTAAGAAGCTTACTTTATAACCACATGGTTTCAGGTTCCATCCCACTGCATGGCACCATGGGCAAGTATCTTTAACCATAAACTTTGGGCTGACAGATGCCTTGTGATTGAATTTGGTAGATAGAAACTATGAGGAATACCATCATATATGTGTGTGTGTGTGTGTGTGTGTGTGTGTGTGTGTGTGTGTATCTTAGTGTTTCTGTTATTCGTTTTTTTTATATCCCCATACATTAACAATTCAGGGAAAGAGACCAAAAGCATATAAAAATAAGAACTGCAGTCAATTTAGTTCTATATTTAAGAGATGAGGAATTATGTACATTATTTACATTTGACAGATATTTGTCCTCATTTTGTTTGTTGTTAACACAACGTTTCGGTTGATATACCCTCCAGCCTTCATCAAGTATATTGAGGAAATTTTGAACCTGGGCTCTCATTCCTAAGGTATTTTTCAATGTTCTTTTTCTTCTTCTTCTTCTTCTTATTATTATTATTATTCAGAATCTTACAAGGTTTTTGACATACAACACAAGTCGTAAGAGGTGGTTGGTGTCCAAGATCATTACCTATCTGGGCATTACGATTTTCATGTGACTTCATATGGTTCACGTATCCTGCTTTTGACAACAGAACACGATCACATATAATACATATCTAATGTTCACATACATACAAACAAAAATACCCTGTTGTTAATGTTGAAATTCCAATGAAGGAGCCTTGGATCTAGGTTAGAAACCAGTTCTTTCTCTATCGGTAAGGAAGCTTGAAATAAACTGAATAATGACGTACATGCATAACATAAAAACATGGGTTGATCGAAAGGCAGATAGGAAAGATGAGCAAGGTGAAATTTTTAGTCCTGGCTCACATGAAAGAAAATACATCCTAACACACCTGCATATTGTACTCCTACATACACGGTATGCTTACATAAATGCCACAGAAATTTAACCAAAACATAAAAACAAAGGAACCACACAAATGAGCAAAGATGTGTATGCCCACCCCCACTGCAAAGGCTATACATAGAGTACCACTACACACAGTCCATTCCCACAAGAACATCAACCTTGAAGGCACACACACTGCCCATAAACTTTTTTTCAGAAAACTCTTGCTTACTTGCAACAATACTGACCCCAGAGATGATGATTTTGATACCAAGGGACATGACTCTAAACTTAATCCTCCGTTGAATTCGTTTCATCATCTTTTTCACAGCAACCACAAACTGGGTGTGTCTATTCACCTCCAACAATAGAGAGCAGCCACCATGTATCATTCCATAACAGCTACCCCTGAGAAGCACAGGGTTACATAATCAGACTGTTATCTAACACTCCAGTGAAACCCCTAGTGCAAAACTGATTGGTAAGATTGACTGTAATGGATTTAAAATACTGTACACTTCAATTAATATATATATATATATATATATATAAGTACAGACTTACTTGAAAAAAGGATGTGTGCGTTCAATGATGTGATAATATAAAGAATATGTATGCATGTATACACACATATATGTACATACTTACATCTACATGTGTATATAGATGCATATCAGGGTACAGGATGTTAGAACAATGAACTACAGACAACGGAACGAACACATAGGAAAACAGATAGCCACTTGGAATATTCCAGAGGCAGATGATGAAGGAATATTCCAAGGTGCTTTCCGTTTCCCTATGTGTTCGTTCCGTTGTTTGTAGTTCATTGTTCTAACGTCCTGTACCCTGATATGTATCTATGTACACATGTAGATGTAAGTATGTACATATATGTGTGTATACATGCATACATATTCTTTGTATGTTATATATATATATATATATATATATATATATATATATATATATAGATATATAGATATATATATATATATAGAGAGAGAGAGAGAGAGAGAGATGCACATGTACATTTGTGTCTGAGTATTTATGTGTGTGTGTGTATATATATATATATATATATATATATATATATATATATAAATATATATATTTGATTAGATAGATTGATAGATAGATAGATAGATAAGCAGAGAAAGAGAGAGTGAGAAGAAAAGAAAACATTTAGGACAGACCCGGATGAAGAAGCTGAAGGTGAAAGTAAAAAAATAAAAATTATATAACAAAAAAGACATTGTAACTGGAGTGGGTCTGACGTAAAAGCTGTTAAGTAGGGAATATTCTGCTGAAAGTTTCCGTCTGTAGATGCGGCAGAGCAAGTTTGAAATGATTGTAAGGAAGCTATGATGCTTTTAAAAGCCAGCTGCCCATTCCATTAATTAACTACTGTTTGCTGGGATGGAACCATGCACCGGAAGAGTACTGGTCTATTTCTAGGATATCTTAATATAAAAATAGTTAAATAGAAATAAAAATTTAAAAAATAAATAAAACATTTATGAAATGAAGTAAAAACAAAGAGTTAAGAAAGAAAAATATATAAAATATATAAAAAATAAATTCAATAAAATCTTTCTTTATTTCATTGTTGTCAGCGGTGGTGTTGGTGGTGATGTTTTCCTATTGTAATCATCCTCCTCCTCCTCCTCCTCATCATTGTTCTTACTGTTGTAGTTGCAATTATATTTGTCATTGTTATCTCTATCAACACTATCATCATCTCCATCACATTCTTTCACCTGGAAATTATCCGTGGTAGTTCCTGACCGGAGAACCCTCTGTTTGTACAGTTCTATATTTAAGAGATGAGGAATTCTGTACATTGTTTACATTATTTACATTCGACGGATATTTGTCCTCATCTTCTTTGTTGTTAACACAACATTTCAGCTGATATACCCTCCAGCCTTCTTCAAGTGCCTTGGGGAAATTTCAAACCTGGGTTCTCATTCCTAAGGTATTTTTCGATGCTATTATTATTATTATTATTGTTCAGGTCACTGCTTGGAATCGAACTCAGAATCTTGGGGTTAGTAACCCATGGGCTACTTAGCTTCTACATAATGAAGATTATGATTATGATAGTTTTATTGATGGAGGTGGTGATAGTGGTGGAGGTGATGGTTATAATGATAACGGTGATGATAGTGAGGATAAACGATGAGGGGGTAGAGAGGGAAGGTGTGTGTGGAAGGATAGTTTGAAAGTAGCTGTCTTAACAGATTTGGCTTAATTCCAGTCTTAATCACAAACAGGAAAACGAAAATGAAATTTTAAAAAATCACAAAAAGAAATAGTTCCTATTTTTAGTGTCTTTCTAACAAATTTACTCTATTCTGTTGCTCACTCACACTATCACTCACATTGCAGGCATGCATGTACATACACACACACACACACACACATATATATATATACAAATAATATATGAGTATATGCATATATATGTACATGTATGTACATACCTTCATCTACATGTATATATAGATGCATATCTGGGTACACACACACACACATACATTTATAGGTATATAAACAATTACATACATGCAAAAAATATTTATATATATATATATATATATATATATATATAAAATATATATGTGTGTGTGTGTGTGTATATGCATGTATGTATATATATATGTATATGGCAAGTGAGTTAACGACCCCTAATGCTACTTAGCCCCTGCAGTTTCAGTTAAGGATGAATGGAAATCTCGCTGTGCACTATAAATTTTACATCAGCATCAACATCATTTTTGACATCATTCAAAATGAATTAAAATTGTTGCCAGGATTTGAAAATGTATGTATGTATGTATATATGCATGAGTTTATGTGTGTGTGTGTGTGTTCATGTAAATTAAGGGCCTATCCACAGAACACCAACTTTGTTCCCTCCCATGAACAAAATACCACTTTGTTCCTCAATCTCTCTCTCTCTCTCTCTCTCTCTCTCTCTCTCTCTCTCTCTCTCTCTCTCTCTCTCTCTCTCTCTCTCCTTCTCTCTCTCATTCTCACTCCCTTCTTCACACAGTTCAAAGCCCATATTATACAGAATTCAATCACAGGCATTTTAGTTACTGCTTAAAATATATTCCTTTCCTATCAGTAAATTTGGCATGCTACACACACACACACACACAAGCCAATGAAGAAGTTCCTATGTAGCTACCCACCACCACCACTAAAATGCTACAAACCACTGAATACCACCACCCCTGTATCACATGCTGCCATTCAATGATGTAGTCTTGAATATATACAAAAGGAAAAAAAAAAAAAGAATGTTTGGTCATGTTAGGAACACCTTTGATTAAGTCTCCTTCATCAGACGCTCATATACTCTGAGTTTCCTAGAAAACCAGAGGCATGAAGTTATCTAGTTATTGATTGGTAAACGATGCATGTGACAATATTTCTGAGCTGTTTGTGGAGCTGCTATAAATATGAATAATTAATATATATACATACATGTGTGTGTGTGTGTGTGTGTGTGTGTGTGTGTGTGTGTGTGTGTCCTTGTTGTAACATTATGTGTTTATTGTAAATAAGCTTCACTGTTATACAAGTGATGTCACTCATTTCCAGTCTTCTGAGAAAAGCATATTTGGCCAAAGGTACATATTGCTTTGCTTGGAAACAAACTGCATCTGACCCCATGCAACCATGGAGAAGTGGACATGAAAATGATGATGGTGATGATGATATACATGTGTGCTTGTGTGTGTGTGTGTGTGTGTGTGTGTGTGCACGTGCATGCATGTATTTATACACAATGGGGTACCCAAAAGTAACCAGAAACGTTCTCTGTGGGACAAGCCCATTGTAGTTCAGTTTTCTGCTGCTGGAAGCCACTTGATGAGTGACAAGTTTTTGACAGAGGATGCATTAGTGGAATGCTTAAAAGAATGGTGCCACGTAAAAAGTAACCAGTCCACAAATGTAAAGTGGTTGGCATTTGGAAGGGCATCCAGTCATAAAAACCATGCCAAAACTGACCTCACCTGTGCTAGTCTTCTACCTGGCTGGCTCATGTCAACCGTCCTACCCATGCCTGCATGGAAGATAGTCATTAAAGAATGATGACGATGACAATAGGGAGGATATATATATATGTTTATATATATATATATATATATATAGTATATATTATCATATTTTAGAGAGGTTACCATGTAACTTGCAAGCAGAAAAGAACAGAAAAGAAGATGAAAGAAAAAGCACTGACTACTAAAAAGATGTCTTTGGGTGGCGTAGACAGAGATGAGCGGCTGAATGCTGAATGCCAAGGCTGAGGACAACAGAGGGACGAGTACAGCCATCTTGCTATAGAGGAGATATAGGGCTACTTAGGCATCTATTTAATATACATTCATACACACGCACAGATATGCAAGCAATACATATATATAGCGTGTTTGAAGGCTGAACATGTGTTTAATAAAGATATATAGTAATGAGTACAAACCATACAAGTATTTTTTTTTTTTTTTTTTTTTTGTCTTTTTGCCTATTGCTTACCTTTTGTCTTTTGGGTCCCTTCATTACAAAGGGACAAAAATAAAAATAATACATAAAAAAACTGCAAAAGAAGGTTTACTGTACATAGCTAAGCAAAACACAGTGTATTTGGTAAAAATACACAGAGGAACAAAGATTATATTGTTGTTTAAGTATTATTTCTGTTGGGAGAACTAAAAATCTGGAATCAACTTTGCCAATTGTAGATGAGAAGAATAATTAGAAAAGAAAATCAAACTGGCAGAAGTCCAGACTAATCTACAAAGGGATGCATTTCCTCTGCTAAATTAAGGAATCAATGTATGGTTCTTAAAATATGCACTCTTTTACAGGTTCTGGAAGGATCTCATATTGATGGAACAGGGTGATGAAACCTGGCGAATTCCCATTGTTGTTAGTTTTTGTTTCTTATTTTTGTTCTTTTGGGTTTTTTCTTTTAAAAGAAGTTTTAAGGATAAATACACACACACACACACATTACACATATACATGAGGGAAAAGTGTGGAGTAAAAAAATAACAAATGTTATCGGGAGTATTGCATGAACAAATCAAAAGCAAACATCTTTAGTTATGCAGCTTTTATAATAATGATAATACTAATACTACTACTACTAATAATAATAATAATAATACCCCGGTCCCTGTCTATGGAGCCTATCTAGGTTCACCGTACAGATCACAAATTTGTGGTCTGTGTAGTTGACAAATTCAAATTGTGGATAACCTAAGCTATTCCTATCTGCTGGCCTTCAAAATACCCAATCTAGATAAGATTTGGATGACACAGCACTGTTTGCCCATGTCCACACTGAAGTATTCGTGAAATCCAGTCTGAACCTGTTCACCAGCTGGAAATGACTGACTGAGCAGGTTTGTGAGGCTTGCACACTCCCGCTTTCCTATCCGCTAGCCCCCACCCAATCCATACATCCAAAATGGCATTCCAATCACTGCCTAATACTAAAGAGTGAATCGTCCCTAGAAAGGCCTCCAGGCATCTGAAGACCTCCAGCTGCCCCACCCCAGTCGGTGAGCACACTGTGACCAGTCTAAAAGCACTGCCTTCATTATCGTTCCTGTTCAGGACCCACGACTTACCTTCTGGGTCCAGGAAGACCGACCGTATCTCAAGATCCAGGCCTTTTCTGAACAACACTGCCACCCCACCCGCATTCCCAGTCGACTAAGAGATATGAAAACCTACAAGACACTATAATTCAAGAGTTTGGAGGAGTATAGAATGACTGCTAAGTCACCACTACTCCCACCTCAGGATGGGAGTAGATATGAAGGAGAGTCGAATAGTAAAAGAGGGCTCCGGGTTTAAGGAACATTGGATTTTGGAGGCAGGTTGATCTCTGAACATATATCACTTGGGCCCACAGATGTGTGGACATGATAAGATGTCACATGAAGAAGGATTAAATAGGCTGTCTGCATCAAAGATAAGCTGAAGACTAGCAAAGTAAATGGTAAATAAACACAGAGAGAGAAAGAACTGAAGACTAGCAGAGTAAATGGTAAATAAAGTGCCAAAGTCCTTTTGATAGATGTCTTGGTTAACATTGATCTGTGAGAAAGTGAAAAGGTATAACATGTATAACATGTGTGTGTGTGTATGGGTATGTCCATACTATGTATATACATATAGGTACTGGTATATACAAAAAAATGTACTCACAAACATACATATAAATAGATATATATATATTTATTTATATGCATACACACACACATAAATAAGTGTAACTATATGTGTGACTGTATATATATATACACACACACACATATACATAAATAGCAAGAACGTCCCCATCACCAAACAACCCCACCCCAGATAATATCACTGAAGAAAGTCATTACATGTTCCATTATTTTCCCATAATGCATTGTTTTTCCACATTAAAACTTTGCAACTAGTATCTTTTTCTGACAATTTCAATAACACAGTCCATTAAACGACTGATCAATAAGACAAACATCACCACTGGTCATCCTCAGCCCCCCTCCCCTACCACTCTTACTACCCCTTCTTCAGCAGTGGTCTTCTTGTTGCTGTTGTTAATGCTCTTCTTCTTCTTCTTATATATATATATATATATATATATATATATATACATACATACGAATATATATATATACATGTATATATATATGCAAAAATTTATGTACATGCATGTATGCATACACACACACAAACATACATACACACACACAAACATACATACACACACACAAACATACATACATACATACACACACATACATATCTATAGAGAGAAAGAGATAGATAGACTCTCACACACACTCACACATATATATGTATGTATGTATGTAATTATGTGTCATTATTCAGTTTTATTTCAAGATTTCTTGCCAACAGAGAAAGAACTGGTTTCTAACCTAGATCCAAGGCTCCTTCATTGGAATTTCAACATCAACACCAGGGTATTTTTTTTTGTATGTCTCTTCTACTTTTTAAATTATTATAAATCTTCCACCGAGGAAGGGAGCCAGTTTCCAACAAAGATACAAAGCTCCATGTTTGGGATGTAGTTAACACAGAAAACTTCACATTTGGAACTTAAGAAAAGTCCTGCATATTTTTACTGTTCCACTCACAGATTACACTTGCAATGTACGAATCAGGTGGTTGATTTCTCTTTCTGAAAATCCCAGCTTATCCAGATTCTCCTTTAAGCATTTACTAACAAAACCTAGTGCTCCAATGAATATGAATTCATAGTCTGGATATAGAAGCTGGAGATTTTGAAGCAGTTGTTCATAGATATCCTCTTTTTCTTTGATTTTCAAAGGGATATTTATATTTATATCTGCAGGAAAGCTAACCTCGAGGATGGTCTATACCTTTGCCCCTCTGTCCTAAACAACAATCTGGCTTGTTATGCTTACATCTGACAGAAGCTTTGATGGGAATATTTCACCAGTATTCCTTGAGTTGGTATTTATGAATGTATTCCATAACAGAAGGATTTTCTGAGTTCATTTCAGGATAGTCTTTTTTGGGGATGGCATTGCAAATTGTTTTAGCAACAACATCGTGCTGCATAGGGAGGTAGTACCATGACAACATTTTGGGACAGCTGTTAATCACATGCGTGATGTCTTCTCCAGAACACATGACAGAGCCTTCACAGGTGGCGTTAGGTCTGATGATCATGATGGCCATTCAGTTACTCCACATTGTCTTATCCACCTCAAAACTAAGATTTAACCATTCCTGAACATTTTACCCATAGTGAGGTGATGCACCACCATCCTATTGAAAGCAGAAAACTATAAAAATTATACAAATAAGAAAGGGTGTTACTTCTGCTGCACCCTGTGTGTGTATATATATATATATATATATATATATATATACACACACACACACACTCATATATATATATACATACGTATAGATGTATATCTGTATATGTGTATGTCTGTACAAGACGTGCATGCATTGGTTTTCCCTGTGTATATGCTTGTGTGTGTAGTAGTAGTAGTAGTAGTGTAATACGGTTGAGTGCCAAGCACTGTAAGAGTACACAAGTTAAGCATAAAATGGAAAAGTGAACTATTTGCGCGCACACATGCGTGCATGTGTGTATACATATATATATGCTAATATTAACATATCTATATATGTATATATGTATGTGTGTGTATGTATATATATATATATATATATATATATATATATATATATATATATATATATATATATGTGTGTGTGTGTGTGTATGTATGTATGTATGTATCAATACATGCACACACAAACATTCACATATAATTTGTAGATAGCTTGTTAGTTTGCATGTGTGTGTGTGTGTGTGAAGAGAGAGAGAGAAAGAATAAGAAAGTGTGCATGTATGGTAAGAATCAAAAAGAGAAAGAAAGAAAGATAAAATGTAAGATAGCTGTTCAATTTTCAGGTGTGTGTACCTGCTGTTGTGTGTGTGTGTTTATACGAGTGAGTCCCAGATCCAAATAAGAAAGAAAAAAAAAATCTCATAAACCTTACAAATGGCCAGTATCTAGAAAGCAATTAGTTTGACTCTGAACGGAAAAGCTAAGAAAATCATCTCCAAGAAGATGCTATTGCAGTGATGGTGGTGGTGGTGGTGGTGGTGACGGCAATGATGATGGTGATGGTGATGGCGGTGGCAAAGGTGATGAGGAGGAAGATGATGACAATGACGATGATTGTGATAATGATGATGATGATGATGATGGTCACAATAACATTAAAGGTGGCATAAAATGGTGGTAGTGGTGATGATGATGGTGGTGGTAATGGCATCGGTAGCCAAGAAAGGGATGTTTGTCGGAGCGATCAATGTGGCGGCGTCTGATGCTATTGTTGAAGTCGGCGCTAGCAGAGACCATTTCCAAGCGTCTGTGGTGATTGCAAAATAAATAAATAACAAAAAACAAAAAACACAATGGGAATTTTTACCTGACACTGAAGTTGCTAGAATATTAGTAAGAAGAGAGGGAATTGGGGGGTGGGGGTGGAAGTAGAGGTGGTGTTAGTAAGGGTGGTAGTATTGATGGTTGCTGTGGTTGTTGGGGTTGTGGTGGTGGTGACAGTAGAAGTAATGGTTGGGGTGGTAGTTGAAAGAAAAGAAATGACAGAGGCTGTAAGTGTGGGTGAAGAGTGAAGAAGATTGGACATTGGTTAGGGTTAGGAAGCCAGGGATTGCAGCTGGAGTCTAATAAATGGAGTGGTGCTATTTGGGGGGGGGGCATGGTGATGGTGGGGAAAGAAAAAAAGAAAGTACCAAATAGGGAGAGTAGAGAAGAGATAAGGACAATGATGATGATGAAAATACTACTACTATGACTACTACTGCTGCTGTTTCTACTACTACTACTACTAGTACAACAACTTAATAATAATAAGAATGATTTCAAATTTTTGCACAAGGCCAGCAATTTCAGTGGGAGGGGATGAGTCGATGAACATTGATCCCCAGTATTCAACTGGTGCTTATTTTATTGACCCTGAAAAGATGAAAGGCAAAGTCGACCTCAGCGGAATTTGAACTCAGAGTGTAGCAACAGGTGAAATATTGCCAAGCATTTTGCCCAGTGGGTTAATGATTCTGCCAGCTCACAGCCTTAATAATAATGATTCTTTCTACTGGAAGCACAAGGCCTCAAATATGGGGGAAGGGATTAAGCTGATTACATTGACCTCAGTATTTGATTCTGATCTTAATCGATTGGAAGTGTTACCATGTACATTGTTTTGTCTTGGTATAAAAGATGGATTACAGCAAATATTCTGCTCAATACCATAGGGGTTTGAATAATTCACCTCTGGAATCATGGGTGTTTTGTTCATCACCCTTAAAACAACCCTTATTCAGGAATCTTTTGGGCAGGATGGGCACCTGACCTGAAGAAATTCTAACTGCGCCACACTTTCAAAGTCTTGTGCGGTTTGTCTTGATATGAGATCACCATGTCGCACACATATGGTTGTAATGCATGTGCCTGGTGTACCCTAATCAGACGGGTAGTCATGATGGGTAGATTGGGTTTTATATATTTGTACCCCAGCATCACTTTGATGGCATGTGCAGTTCTCCCACTCAATAATAATAATGATGATGATGATGACAATAACAACAGCAGCAGCAACATTGACAACACTTGTAATAGCAAGATGATAAAATAATAAGAAAGAATATGAAAAGAAAATAAAGAGAAAAATGAAAAAGAAAAGATGGAAACGAATGAGAAAAAGGTAAGATCTAACCCCACCCACCTACCCACTACTACCACAAAAAAAAAACAATATTGAAAGAAAGAAAAATTGGAATCACTAAATAAGAATAAAGATAAAAGAATGTAAAATATGAGGAGAAGGAGTAGGAAAAATAAAGTAATAGAGTCAGAAGTAAAATGGTTTTTGAGAATAAGGTTAGGGGAAAATAGTGGTGATTTGGTTGGTCATTGGTCAACATTGTAATTAATTGTTGTTTGTAAGAGAGTATTAAAGGGCTAAATGCTTGATAGAAAGCAGTAAAATGGAAGGTAAAAGATATAAAATGAAATGTAAACTAAACTGATGTCAATGTTTGTAGGAAAAGATGTGAGACTCCATATTGAATTGTGATAGAATTGCACATTTAAAACAGAAGAGTTCTTTCTTTAGTTTCAGTTGGTTGTTTATAGGAAGTGTATGTGTGTGCGTGCATGTATATGTATGTGTAGGTATATATATGTGTGTGTGTATATATATATATATAGGTACAGACATAGCTGTGTGGTAAGAAGCTTGCTTCCCAACAACATGGTTCTGGGCTCAGTCCCACAGCGTGGTACCTTGGTCAAGTGACTTCTACTACAGCGTCTGGCTGACCAAAGCATTGTGAATGAATTTAGTAGACCGAAATTGAAAGAAGCCCAACGTGTACACATGTGTGTGTGTGTGTGTGTGTGTGTGTGTGTTTGTCCTCCCACAATCACTTGACAACCAGTGTTAGTGTGTTTACATTCCCGTAAAAGAGACCAACAAAATAAGTACAAGGCTTACAAAAAAATAAGCCCTGGGGTTGATTTCTTTGACTAAAAAACCCTTGAAGGCAGTGCTCCAGCATGGCTGTAGTCAGTTGACTAAAACAAGTAAAAGATTAAAAGTTCTAACCTTTCATCATCTAACACAAGATCACCTCCACCAATGCCCCACCCCCATTCACCTCTCAAAGGATCTTTGTCTTGCAAAGTTACTTGGTGACCCTGTCAGTGCAGGTGCCACTTAAAAAGCACCCAGTCCACACTGTAAAGTGGTTGGCATTTGGAATGGCATCCAGCTGTAAAAATCCTGCCAAAACAGTCATAGAAGTCTGGTGCAGGCTTGTCTGGCCGGCTCCTGGCAAATTGTCCCACCCATGCTAGCATGGAAGGCAGATGTTAAACGATGATGATGATGAAGATGATGATGAAATTATGTATGAGGTGTCCAAGAGATTTAATCTTAGGTTTAAATACATTTGATCTTTATCTTATCTAATTTTTATCTACTGCTCTGTCTTTCCAAGGATTGTCATTTGGAAATATATTCCTTGCTGGAGAAATTGTTTAGGATGTCTTTCAAGCTCTGTTTTTATGGCACATTCTTCTTTAGTAGTCATTTATGTTACTTTTATAGACATTTTAAGGGTACTTTCATTCTAAACACTCTACTTCTTCTATTTGGCTGACTCCTTTAAACTAACCAAAACTCATTGCCAAGTTCACTGGAGAGCAATTCTCACAGACTATCAATTGCTACAGCATAACCATCAATAAGCAGAAAGTATCAACAGAAGCAACTCTCTCTCTCCCCCTCCCCTCCTTCCTCTCAAAACACACACACACACTCTCTCTCTCTCTCTCTCTCTTCAGGCAATGCTCACATTTCCAACTTCTTCTCAAGGTTTTCTATTAAATGACTTTTCCAAGTTTCCCTTCATCACGCTCTAAGTTATTTATCCTGGATAACCAGATAAACCATGACCTCTTTAATCTAGTCATTATATATATATATATATATATATATATATATATATATATATATAGAATGTGTGTGTGTACATATATATATATATATAAATGTATGTATGTATGTATGTGATCAATTATAAGATAGCGTTGAAAATGTGCTGAATTTTTATGCATATATATTATTGCTTGATTAAAAAAAAAATTTTTTTTGGCACAATAGGTAAATGTTTCTGTTACACATTTATGCTTCTGGGTTCAGTCCCACTGCATGGCACTTAGGCAAGTGTATTCTGCTACGGCCCCAGTAAACCAAAGCCTTGTGAGTAGATTTGGTAGATGGAAACTGAAAGAAACCTCTTTTGTGTGTGTGAACACGTGTGTGTGATTTTGTGATATTTCTGCTGCTTTTAATAAAGCATTTCCCTATATTTATTTATTTATTTATTTATTTATTTGCTTGCGTGCGTGCGTGCGTGCGTGTGTGACACTATAGTTTATAGATGAGGGACAAGTATTCTTTGTATAGAATACACTTTGTAGTGCACAAGAGATTTCAACTTGAGCAGATGGGGGAGTAAATGTAAGGATGGGCAAGTCAATATATGAAAAATGTTAAATACATTTTTTACAAAAAATGTATGTTTACATATAAAAAGGTCCGATTTACACAGAATAGAAGTGATATCAGGAATGAAAGGGGTTGAATAAAGGAGTTGAAAGCATCACTTGCTTTCCTAATTCTGTATGGAATTTCATTAACCAAATTGCTATATCTATTAACAGTGCTTCCCAGGTAGACAAACTGATCGACTACACCAAGTCTTTTACCATACACATAGATATTTGGTTCACTATACTGCTTACCAGGAGCAGGTTGGTACATGACAACAGTTTTCTTGAGACTGACCGTCAATCCTAAGGCAGTGCAAGCATCAGAGAATGCATTCAAATGTGTTGCATATCAATTGCAGTTGCATATCAAAAGCACTTTCAAAACCTTCTCCCTTTCACATTAACCAACTCACATTCACCGTCACACCAAACTTCCTCGACACCAAATATTGTGTCAAATGTTCCACACAAAATCGCATGACACCATCTCACACACTGATTGTCTCACATCAATTGCATGGCACCAACTGCCATATCAACTAATCCCTCAAACCATCCACGTCCATCAACCGATGCACCTTGCCTCCCAATATGGAATAACTCAGCACATGTTAACTCGTAGTCTTTATAGTTCATTCACACAATAAAACCCTAACCAAATCATACTGCCTGTTTTAAACAGTTACACGACCACAAAGAATTATTTTTGGTCTCTCCTTGTAAAACCAGAGTGCAGTGTTCTAAATCACATCCTACAAATGAGAAATTAACTCAATATAACTTTTGGGTTCATAACAATATGTATATTACACACACAAGCACATACATCCATAAGCACACACAAACATGCATAAATTAACGCAACACATCTCCACAACCACCACCATAACAACACAACTCTTCAGTAAAAGCAGTTCACTGCTTTCTGTGAGCATACATGGGTGAGTGTCTCTATTTCCCATCTTGCATAACTAAACATCATCCAAGTTAGATTGATATCAAAGAATGGAACACTGCAGAGAATCATGCTAGATGATAGAGACATATTCTTACAAACCCCAAGTGGCGCCAGAGGAGACTGGTGCAGACCAGATCAGCATTTCAACCTTGACAGAGGTGGGGCTGAATGGTCAGCTGCTGGTCATGCAGTGACCCCTATCATAAATATGAAACATGATATGGCTTTACCAGTCACAAATATGCATATATGTATAACTATATACATATGTTCATATATACATACACACACATATAAATGTTTGTAAATATTTTTCCTGTTTGTATATATGTATACATATAACTATATTTACATGCATATACATTTGTGTGTGTGTGTGTGCATATATATAAATACATATATTTATACATATACATATATACAAACACACATGCACACTCATGCAAACACATATACACACACACACACATGCACACTCATGCAAACACATATACACACACACACACATAGGTATTAAAATAAGTATATGTTTCTAGAAAAATATATGCATCAAATATATACACATATATATATTCATGCATGTTTATAGACAACACATGTTTGTATAAATATATATTTATGCATATTAGTGCACTTATATATGTATATATATCTAGAAATGCATATTTATAGATTGCTGTACACATACACACTCATCTTTATACCCAAATATATAGGCATACATTTATTGAAATATAAATTCATCACTCATATACATATAAATGTATATACATATATTTATGTATGTATATGTATATATATATATATATATATATATATGTATGTATGTATATATTGATAGAAATTAAAATTTAAGATTAAAGTAAATATGAAGTTGCTGGAGGTGTCACTGTTGGCAGTGGTGGTGATGATGAGGATATTTGTGATGATGATGATAAGGAGGGGGATGTCGATGGCAATGACTATAACGACAATTATGATAATGATGTCGATGATGATGATGATAGTGGTGGTGGTGGTTGTGTTGTAAGCTTGGGTGGTGCTGCTGCTGCCAGATGCTAATAGCAGGAACTCTTCCTGACAAGGGACTGGCTAATGACTATGAAATATAACCGAGGTCGTGGAGAGGAGGTCATGGAGCACCATCTGAAAGGGGTGGTGGGAGGCAGTGGGAAGCACCTCACCTCCCTCCACCTCATTTCTTCCTTTCTGACTCCCACTCCCCCTGCATCCCCACCCACCACTGCCCAATGCTGTGAAATTATTCATACCTCTGAGAATATGACGTCTATATTGGCTTGGCCCTGCTTGTTTGGAGCAGCACTGCGTTGGTGTGTGTGTGTGTGTGTGTGTGTGTGTTTATGTGTGTGTTTATGTGTATACATTTGTACATGTTTGTCTCTGTGTCTAGTCATATCCGTAAGTGTGTGTGTGTGTGTGTGTGTTTGCTTATGCATTTCTTTGTGTGTTTGTGTAAGCATGTATGCTTGAGTATATGTATGTGCGTGTGTGTGTGCATATGATTGAATGTGTATGCTTATGTGTCTGTATGTATGCCTGCATTTATGACTAACTGCGTCTGCATGCATACGGTTGCATGCTTACATCATATATGTGTGCATGCATGAGGGTGCAAGTGTGTGCGTTTTTATGCGAATAATTGTATATGTGAGTGCATGCATATGTTTATGTACCTACACACACATATCATATATGTGTAAACATGTGTGTGTACACACACACATATATATATATGGATGTATATGAATATATATATATATATATATATATATATATATACACACACACACATATGTATGTGTGTGTGTGTGTGTGTGTGTGTGTGTGTGTGTGTGTGTGCATGTAGTTTAACTCTGTCCTCTCTCAATTAATACATTAAACATTAGAGACACATCATTATCTCCTGGTCTACTTTTTCATATTTATTGGTTTGTGTCAGACTTAATAATTCACACACACATTTATTTCTGTATATGTCTATATACATACATATATATATATATATATATATATATATATATATATATATATATATATATATGTATGTATGTATATGTAGAAAAACATCCACACACATATGTATAATATATATATGCCTATATATATGTGTGTGTGTGTGTGTGTATACATAAGCATATATATATATTTATGCATATAGTATACTTAAATGCACACATGCATAACACACACAATTTCCCCAAGGAACTTTGACAAACCCTACTTAACACTGCAAGTAAAACTAAAAATAGTGAGAGGAAAAAAACCAAAAAAAAGCTGACCACTTCAACAGGAAGGTTACACTCAATGTACTTGGAACAAAAAACACCACAAACGAAATAAAGGACAAAATCCTACAATGTAGTACCAAGAAATACATGTCATATCACTATGAGTGTCATCTACGTCCAGTCCAGGAGCAAGATATCTTTAGTGATGATTGTCATCACAAAACCCTGGCTGTGTTACTGTCTTCATTTGTCAGACTGTTAAGGCTGGCCACCTGGGTTGCACGGTGTATAAATGACCGACATCAAGGCATTGGCCCTGAAAAGACCATTGCAGGGTCCCTCAATGCACTGGAGCAACATGGAGTAAGGTGTTTTACTCAAAGAAACAAGGCACTGCATGCTTCATCCCAACCCCTCCAGCATGGCAGCAGTCCAATGAGCAAAACAAGTGAAAGGATAAAAGAATGTGCAATTGGAAGATAATTATCAAATTTGTTGATGTCGCCAGCTGGATTATATGGAAAGTCATAAGGAACACTATTCACCAGAAGTATATTCCAAAGAGATTAAAGAAAACATTACTTCTCATGTTCTTCATTACATTACATGAATGGGGTCTGGGCCTATTATTATTGAATGCTCATGGGCTTCAGTAGGGGTGGTCCTTTGTTTCTACTCATCACCAGAACATTACACATACGTACATGTATACAAACATATATACATACATGTATAAGCAAACATGTATACGTGAAGACATGCATACATACCTGCATACATATAGAGATACATACATACATACATACATACATACATGCATATATTGGGATGTGATTTAAGAGAGATTTGACTGCTGTTTCTAGCTACTGTGTAGAGGTCTCCCTTATTGGCCAAGACATGCATATATACCATGGTATCATGCAATTGACCAGATTATCAGATGGTGTTGTACATTGTTGGCCACATGTGCTTCACACTGTTTTAGCTTTCGAATGGTGCCACCTCACTGGTCAGGTGAGGTGGCCAACTTTCTTCCCACTGAGTGGAAGGTCAGTCCATTGCAGGGTGACTCATTTACAGTGAGTGGTCTGGAGCAATTTGAAGTGCAGTGTTTGGCTCAAGAACATAATGTGCTGCTTAGCCCTGGAATTGAACCCATGATCTTGGGATCGTGAGTGCAACTCACTAACTACTAAGGCCCCACACCTTTGCAAAACATAGATATATTCACATATAAAACAGCAGAGTATGATTTAAAGGAGATTTAGCTGCTATTTCCACCACATTTATCTCCCATGTAGAGATCTGTATGGTTGGTTCATTTGTAATTAGGTGATTCATTAGTAGATTAATGCCAGTACCATTAAAACACCCACTGCCAAATCCCCCTGTTCTTCCTTCTTCATATTGGACCCTTGTGCAGACCTTACAAGGAGAATCTGAAAGGTGAAGGGTCCTTGATGTTCCAGGTTTGTGTGTTGGTGTTTATCAACAATCAGAATCTCATGACAGATGATAAAACATTCAATTTCATCACCACCACCACCACCACCACCACCACCACCACCACCATTGCTGCAGTGACCATTACCACCACTACAACATCCACAAAAACACTACTACTACCATCACCACCGCCAATACTATCATCACAACTATCACTACCTCTGCTGCTACCACCACCATCACCACCACTGTACTCACTATTACCAACAGAACTACAACCACAACTACCACCAATACCTTTACAATCATCATATCACTATCAACACCACCACCACTACCATGTATATATAACTATATGTATAAGTACATATCTTCATCATTTAACTCAGTTTTCCATGTATGTTATAAATATATGCACACACATACATATATTTATCAGTCTATCTGTCAAACTATCTATCTATCTATCTATCTGTCTGTCTACCTATATATCTATACATGCATATATACATACACAACATACATACATATTATCATCATCCTCATCATCATCATCTAACACCCATTTTCCATGCTGGCATGGGTTGGCCAGCTGAAGGGCTGCCCAGGCTCCATGTCTGTTTTGGAATGGTTTCTATGGCTGGATGCCCTTCTCAACACCAACCACTTTACAGTGTGCACTAGGTGGCACCAGCATGGATGCATTTATGTGGCACCCGTAGGGTTGCTTTTCACATGTCATCAGGACCTACAAGCCCACAAGATTAGCAATGCTTAAATGGAGAGGGATGCAAGGACAAGTGTTAGCCTGACATGTCTTTTCAAGCACAGCAAGCTGCCAGGGTTCTCAGTCCCCTGTCATCCCCTCTGTGAGTCCCAATGTTTGTAAATCCTTTCTCACCACTTTGTCCCACATCTTCCACATGTTCCACCTCTTCCACATGTTCCCTATACAATTAGAGAGATTGGCACCTCTTCATGCAGCTCCTCTCTTCCTTCATACGCATTACATGGCCGCACCAGTGCAGCCTTGCCTTATATACCCAGTTTGTCTCTCAAATCATTTACACTCTGCTATACATGCACACTGACATCAGCCATCCAGTGCAGCATACTGGCTTCATTTCTTTCAAGCCTTTGCATACAGCACACACACACACACACACACACACACACACACACACACGTGTGTATATACATAAGTGATTTATCGACTGCCCCTAAGGAATTTTCTAATCCACTATCCTAATAATAATAACAATAACAATAATAATAATGATGATGATGATGAAATCATAATTACAGCAGAATGAACTTCCTTTGATACAATCAAAATATCATTAACGACAGTGATTTCATTTGATGATAGTGATAATATAAATGATTAAACCATTTATTATTTCTATTATCATTATTATTATTGTAGTTGCTGTTGTTTATTATTTATATTTGTAATTATAAAAACAGGGATCTTATGATCCGCTGGGATTCATGACTACTACTACTACTACTGTTGCTGATCTTACTAATAATAAAAACAAAAAAAAATATACTCCTAATACTACCACTGCTGATTAAAATAATGATGCTTGTTTTGACAATGATGATGCTGACAACAACGATGACAGCAATGAAGATGATGATGAAAATTATGAAGTTTGTAATATTGGAGATGAGGATGTTGATGATGACAAGAACAACAATGGCATCAATGACAATGCTGCTGATGATGATGATCAAAAGAAATCACAGAAACAACAACAACCACAATTGTCACACCAACAATTACAGCAACAGCCATTACAACCACAATAATAATAACATATCTAAGCACAGACATGGCTGTGTGGTCACATCATGTTTTGGCTAAAAATGACCAACCGACTGAATGAGTGCCAGGTTCAAGACAACCCCCCCCCCAAAAAAAAACACAGTAAAATAGCTCATCAATTTCCATTAGTCTTCTCCAAACCAAACAGGAATCACATTCAGGCAGATTGTCTGCTGGTTCTTTAGGGTATTGTATGGTGAACCTGTATTTGTTTCACTGAAAGGAGTAGAGAAAGAGGTGAATGAAAGTTTGTTGAGATGATAGGTGGGAGAGAGAGAGAGAGAGAGAGAGAGAGAGAGAGAGAGAGAGAGAGAGAGAGAGAGATCAGGGCAGGCAGATTGTTGTAACACTCAACAATAACAGCAACAACAAGAAAAGGAAACCAAATACTATGTCCCCCCCACCCATCCTTCTCTCTTTCTCACTCTATAATCTGTTCCCTTTAGTTGTTTCTTTTTTCACTTTTTTTCTCTTTGCTCTCCCCTCTCACTCAGGAAGGGTGTGTGTGTGTGTGTGGGGTATGATCTGCTCTGGGTGAGGTCTTTGTGGTGGTGGACGTTAAGCTTGTATAGGCTGTATTGCCTGATATGTGGTGTGGAGGAGTACACTCTCGGCCCACCCCAGGTGGCACATGCTCTCACTCTATCATTGGTGTATGTTTGCATGTGCGTGAGTGCAAGCATGCATATATAGAGGTGTATGTGTTCATGTATATGAATGTATGCATTTGTATAAGTGTGTGTGTATATATGTGCATGTGTGAATGCATAAATGCATATGTACATGTGTAAGTGCATGCATGTGTATGTATATGTTTGCATGTTAGTATATATGTGTGAAAGTAGTGTATATATAATAATATACAATATATATGCATGAGTATCAGTGAGTGTATATGAGTAATGTGCACAAGAAAGTGTATAGGCATTATGTATGTTTACAAGTAAGTGAATGCATGTATATAAGGATGTTGTACATATAATATGATTTTGTGTGCCAGTATGTATATACATGCATTTGTGTGTGTGCATATATATATACCTGTATGTACATATATGCATATATGAATATATATGAGTAAGCATGTGTGTTTGTGTGCAATGTAGCTGTATGTATTGGTGTCTGTAATGTATGTATATACATGTAATTGCGGATGTGCATACATGTGTGCACATATGTATGAACATGTGCTTTTGTATATGTGTGTACGAAGATTTGTTTTAGGTGTGCATGTGCATATGTGTGCATTTGTATACATTTATATATGTGCATGTATGAGTAGATATGCATTTTCATGTGCTTGTATGTATGTGCAAATAAGTATGTATATATATGTGCATGCATATGTACGTGCAACTGTGTTTATGTACATACACATACATGTGTGCATTGCATGTACATGTGTTCATATGTATATGAATAAATGTGCATGCAGGCATGTATGCGTAAATGTGCATGTGTGCATGAATGCGTTATTTTGGTTTCAGCCTCACCCACTTCCCATCAAAATCCCACATCAATAATTTAGGGGCTCAGAATGATCTTTGGGTCTTTCCAAACTTTGCAATTATAATTATTCCAGTCTAATAGCTTATTTGATGGGAGTAACAATTTTTTTGCTCATTTATTAAGTTTTTACTTAAGCAAGTATATACATATGCACACGCACACACACACACACACATACATATATAGACACACACATTTGTGTGTATATATATATATATATATGTATTATACACACATACATACATACTTACATATGCATCATACATATAGGCATATGCTCATCCATACCTATATATGTATTCCTTCTCTCACTCTCACCTCTGTATGCGTGTGTATTTAATCTTATCTATATTAACATCATCATCACCATCATTGCTGTTGTTGTTGCTGTTGTTACACCTATCACATTGAATGAGCAATCTCTCTTCCGATTCCCTGAAGAAAGACATCACAGCAGTTTAGAGAATACAAAGCCTGGTATTGAACCCCACTCCACATTTGCAAAAGCACACACAGACATGTGTGCCCCCACACACAATCAGCATTCTGCCTTCTCTCTTCATGCAAAGGTCTTCTCTACTGAAAGCTGTGTGGGTGCGTGCATTTCCTTGCATAAATGTAGATGTGTGTATGAGTGTATGCAATTGTCTGTGTGTCTGAAGGTGTGTGTATGCATGTATGAAGGTATGCATATGTGTGTATGAAGGTATGTGTATGTGTGTGTGAGAGAGAAAGACTGTGTGTCTGGCTTTCTGTTTCTCTATCGACATCTGTGTGTATGTGTACATATGGCAATTTGTGAAAGGTTATTTGCCAACTTCTTCTCATGTATGTATGTATGTATTGGTGTATATATGTGCATGTGTATGTATTTATGCATAGATGCAATGTATATATGTACATGTATACCGCCTTCCTATCTATCTATCTATGTGTGTGTGTGTGTGTGTGTGGTGTGCACATATATGTATATGTATGCATGCATGTATGTATCTATGTATAGATATTTGTATTGTATATATATATATACACACACACACACACATATGTATGTTATCTGTCTGTGTATCTGTCTGCCTGTGTCATTAGTGTTAAAGCTCTTTACATGATAGATTGCTAATTAACATGAGGGTGTGGTGTAACCAAGAGTGTTGCAGAGGCCAGGGAAGACTGTGGTAGGGAGAGAGTGTGAAAGAAGGGGAGAGGAGAGGGTAGAGGAACAAATGATGCTTTGGGGGTGGTGAGAGATAAATATAGACAATAGATCCCTGCTCCCCAACATACCACCAAACCAGTCATCAACACAACCACAACCAACACCAGGACCACTTATACCCCTGTACTATAATTGTAGCATACAGCCAAAATGCAACCACCACCACCACAATCATCATCATCATCATCACAAGAACCATGATTACTATCCTCACCACTAGCTACACCACCACCAATACCATGACCACCACCACAAATTCCACAGTTACAACAACTGATCCAATGAACATAATAACTATCACATCACTACCACAACCCATCAACATTTCAAACACCACCACTAGCACCACAACCATTGTCTCCAATACCACCAAGGGCTTAACCAACCACTGTAACACTGAGCGCTGTATCATTTGTATGATGTTGAAAATATTCCAACACCTCTGCTCCAATGATGTTGACATCAACTTTAAAATTCACTCAAAGTTTGGTCGCCATGCCAACTGCTCTCTGCAAAAATCATCCTCACATCACAGCACTAAGGGGCCTGCTCCCTTTAACATCAAGCCATGACACTTAATAGAAGAAAAAGATCTCATAACATTCAAACAACTCCTGGGCCAACATCTCCAATAAGTCCCAGGTAAACTAACAACACACTTGAATACATTTCTGCAAACAACTCTTTACTTGAATGAAATTTGGTTCCTCAACAAAGACTGTAACATGAAACATCATTGAATGTCTTGTATGTATGTATGTATGTATGTATGTGTGTGTGTGTGTGTGTGTTGTATATTTTTAAGCATCTTTTTATATTTATATTTTATACTCTTTTTTTATATTCTTATCTTTATATTCTCTCATATTCCTTTTTTTAATATTTATATATATATACATGTAATTTTTTTATATCTTTCTTTTATCTTATTCTTTTTATGCACACAGAGGGAGGGTCCCTAAGGCAGTTGGTGGGGAAGACTGAGCCAAACCATCTTCTGGCAGCCCCTGGTGTGGAGAGAAAACTTCTAGCCACTGGATCCACAGGTGGAGGATAGGAGAAAGGCCTTCAGATATGAAGCTTAACCGTGAATATAAAATTAAACAGTTCTAGAGCAAAAACATTGAGAAGAGTAAAGCTCAACAATGAAAAAATTGCAACTTTGAATTACAGGAAGTTGGTGGATGCAAGCTTCAACAAACTGATTCAATTGGATCCATGCAATTTCTGCCCCACTGAAGAAGATCCTCTCTCTACTAATGAGGAAATGCAATCTGCAGGAGGAGTATGCAACCCCTGTCAGTAGTAAGCTATTGAAAGGCCAAAATGACAAGGTGCCTTCCACATGCCACTGGCATGTGTGCTTATTACGTGCCATTGGCGCTGGCCATGACCACAATTCACTTAGCTTGATGTATCTTCTTAAGAAAGAGCAAGTTGCCAAAAGTCTCCATCACTTGTCATCCCTTAGTGGGGTTCGAACAATTGAAGATCATATTTCACCACCTCAT
>NC_142948.1:39951990-39964971 GCF_046866305.1 Octopus bimaculoides | reverse complement strand
ATATATATATATATATATATATATATGTATATATATATGTATATATATATGTATATATATATGTATATATATATATATATGTATATATATATGTATATATATATATATATGTATATATATATATATATATGTATATATATATGTATATATATATATATATGTATATATATATGTATATATATATGTATATATATATGTATATATATATATATGTATATATATATATATATATATATATATATATATATATATATATATATATATATATATATATATATATATATATATATATATATAGATATATATATATATACATATATACATGTATATGTGAGTGTGTTTGTGTATATGTCTGTATGCATATGAAGGAGTGTGTGTGTGTGTGCATGTGCGTGTGTGTAGACAGTCACACATGACAGGTGATGCCCGTAATCTGCCACATCATATTTTGGTTTGGTCCATTTCACAGGCACTGCCCCATGACGAGAAAGTTCAAGTCGAAGGGAATTCCACCCTTTAGCACAGCTCCAGTCAGACGGTCACCTATTCACCCTACAAACTGGGGGCCCTACTGTTTTAGGTACATTTAGGGAGTTGCTGAAAATTAGCAGTTTAGTAGGAAGGTAAAGGATAGCGAAGAGGAGATGAGGGCGAAGGTAAGTTGGAATGTAAGAATGTAAAGAGATAAATAGGTAGTTAGATAGGCAGCTATATATATATATATATATATATATATATGTGTGTGTGTGAGTAAAAATAAATACAAAAAAAAGGGGTTTTGTATGATCGTGTATAGAGGAATATATTATTTTATTTAAAAGAGTTCCAACTCTGTCTGTTTTTTATTTATATTCTTGTAAAATTTATGTGGGATATAGAATATGGAATATTCTGATTTCTGGAGAATATGTACTATTGTAGAGGATATAGAGACCAGAAATCAGCGCCTGATGGAACTGAAAGAATTTCTGCTAAAGCAAAAGTACCCATCACTCCTCATAGAAAATGGTATTCAGCAGGCTTCGAAAATACCCATACAACAACTGAGGACACCACAAAGAAGAGACAAACAGGAAAATATCATTCCATTTATAGTGACACAAAATCCATGCCACCAGAACATCTTTAATATCGCCAAAGCGAACTTACCGATCCTTGAGCAAAGTAAGGAATTGAGAAATATCATTACAGATCAAAATATAACTCTCAGTAAGAGACAACCTAAAAACTTGAAAAAACTATTAACAAAGGCAAGGTTTGACCTCAGCAACAAAAATCAAACATTCACTGTATCCAAATGCAATGATAGCCGATGCGGTATATGCCGATCAATTCATACCAGCCCATATATGAACACAAAAACAGGGAAAATATTCACCAATGTGAACATGAACTGCAAAAGTAGAAATCTAATCTACTGCATCAAATGCCCTAATTGTGAAGAACTGTACGTTGGCCAGACAGGTAATGCACTATCGGAACGCTCACAGGTGCATCGACAACAGATTAAAAACCCAGAAGTCCACCAAATACCACTGAGTAACCATCTGGCAACACGTGGTCATCAAACTTTTATTATATTTCCATTCCATAAACTTTACAACCAGAATGAAATTGAGAGAAAATGCAAAGAAAAGGACTTTATTAAGAAATTCAAACCCACTCTTAACAAACAATGATTAAATTTATCCTACTTGGGGTTCAAAAATCTTATCCCTATAACTAAAACAAAAGATCTCTCAAATGTCATCATTTCTAAAAATAGCCAAACACATACTGCTGCTGTCCAAAGGAATTGGTATAAAAGACAGAAAACCAGCCAACCTATTACAGTCTATTACAGTCTGTTACAGTCTGTTACAGTCTGTCATACCGGCCATGATGAAATACCACAAGGTATAGAAAATACGTATTCGCCTTTATATATTTGTATATTTGATCTTTTATATTGAACACTCAATATTTCATCTATTCAATAAGACATATTCCATATACGCAATAAGACATTCAATACTTTATTTCATTGTACCATCCATCTTTTTTTATATTATATATTATATATTCCATATTCTATATCCCACATAAATTTTACAAGAATATAAATAAAAAACATAAAAAACAGACAGAGTTGGAACTCTTAAATAAAATAATATATATATATATATATATATATAAAGTGCTTCTTTTAGTTTTTTTCTACCAAATCCACTCACAGGGCTTTGGTCAGCTTGAGGCTGTAGCAGAAGGCACTTACCCAAGGTGCCAACAAGTTGGATTGCACCTGGAACCAAGTGGTTGGGAAGCAAACTTCTTACTACACACCCACACCTGCACCTATCCCACCACTTCTTCCCATGAAATATAATTCCTCAGATTTTCTTTCTACAACACTTAAAAATGTCCGACTCTTTCTACATCATACACTTAAACAAAGTAGAACTCATGCAAGGTATATTAATTCCAGCTAATTAGTTCCTGCTTCATATGTGTGTGTGTGTGTGTGTGTACATAAATAGACAGATATACTAGAATGTAAGATAATCTGTAATATGTATTCTCAAAGTATATACACTGATATGAATCTTGACCAACGAGAAAATAACACACACACACACACACACACACACACAGATATGTATACATTGCATACATGCATGTCTGCATACATACATACATATACATACATATGCGTACACACACATATATATATGCATATACACATACACCTATTCATATACATACATATGTATATGCATATATGTGTGTGTGTGTGTGTGTGTGTGTGTAACACAAACTATGCCTGTATCTATGTATGTGTGTGATATCTGTTTATGTGTGTGTGTGGGGGGGGGGGGTTAAATTTAATCCCTGCTGGCCCACTTCTAACATAGGGGTATATTTAGGTGTTATTTTAAGGTAAATCAGTAAACAATAGGTATCAAGTGGCAAATGACCCTGGGGGCGGTGGGGCGATGAATAGTTTTGAGAGGTTTTTTGTGATTTTGATGTGAGAAAATAACTTAAACTGTTTATACATATTCACACACATGCATATGTATGTGTGCATACCATTCTCTCTCTCTCTCTCTCAATATATACACACACACACACACACACACATATATATATATATATATATATATATATAGTTAAAAAAAACAATAACAAAAAAACAAAAAACAACAAAGTGAGGACGTGATATGGATAGTATTATTGGACGCTCAGGAAAGGAAAGAGAGAGTGTATGACGTTTCGGGCGTAGCCCTTCGTCGGAAAGATGGAAAGTTCGGAGAATGGAAGAACGGAGAAAGAGGAAAATGGTACCAATGCCCACGAGGTTACATTATGAAAAGACTGGAAGAGGAGGTGGTGGGGGAAAAGTTCTTTCTAAGATAGGAGAGTGAAAAAGGGAGATGAATATCTGTGCGTGTGCGAAAGTCTGCGAGTGTGTGTGTGATAACAGAACGTGTGTGCGTATGTATGTGTGTGTGTGTGTGTGTGTGTGTGCATGGTTTGGTGGTTTATCTGTTAGTGTGTGTGTGTGTGTGTGTGTGTGTGTGTGTATGATATAGTGGAAGAAATTAGTAGCAGGACTGGTTAGTGGACGCTGTAGACAGTGTAGGTAGAAGGTCAACAGGTGGTTGTTTGGGTGTGTGTGTGTTCGTGTTTGTGTGGGGTTGTAGGTGTTAGGTACATGTACGTGTGTGTGTGTATTTTGTATGTGCGCGTGTGTGTATGTGTATGTTTTCTGTGCGTGCGTGTGTGTGTGTGTATGTGTATGTTGTGTGTATGTGTGTTGCTGTGTACGTGTGTGTGCATGCGTTTGCTATTGTATATGCGTGTGTTGTTTATGCCCATGTGTGTATGATTGTATGCGTGTCTGTGTGAGTGTGTAGTGTTGGTGAGAAGTGTGTGTGTGTGTATGTGGGTGTGTGCGTGTGTGTGTATGTGTGTGGATGTGCGTGTGTGTGTGGGATTGTGAGTGTTAGGTACGGGTGTGTGTGTGTTTATGTGTGTCTGTATGTGTGCTTCCGTGTGCGCGTGTGTATATTTTTTGTGCGTGCGTGTATGTGTATATTGTGTATGTCTTCGTGCGTGCGTGTGTGTTATGTATGTGAGTGAGTATTGTGTATGTGAGAGGTGTGTGTGCATGTGTGTATATGTGTATGTGTGCATGTGTGTATATGTGTATGTGTGCATGTGTGTATATGTGTATGTGTGTTGTGTATGTGTGTGTGTGTGTGTGGTTTTATGTATGTGAGGGGTGTGTATGTGTGTGTTTATGTGTGTGCGTGCATATGTGTGACAGGTATGTGTGTTATTTTGTGTGTGCACTCCTGTGTGTATGTGTGTGCATGTGTATGCGGCTGTGTATGTAGGTGTGCGCGTATATATGGGTGTGTGTGCGTATATATGTGCGTTCGGCTATGTGTGTGTGAGGGCGCGTATGTATGTTTGTCATGTATGTGGGCGGTATATATGTAAGGTGTGTGGGTATGTGTGCGTGTAGGTAGGGGTGAGATAAAAAGTGGAAAAAAGTAGTGAGTGTAATAACAAGAGAATGGATATAATATAAAGGGGACGAGGGGGGGGGGGTAAAAGAAAAATGTAAAGTGTTGCAGGGACGTATATATATATACATTGCATCTTTTATCTTTTACCTGTTTCAATCATTAAACTGTGACCATGCTGGGGCATTGCATTGAAGAAATTTTAGTTGAATGAAACAGCTAAGAATTTGGTATACAGGTAGGGGTTCATCAAGATTCAGTCGCCAGTCTCCTCCGGCCAGTAACTGAGGAATTCAAGACCAGCAGCCCCTAGGAACTACTTTATGCTGAAGATCTTGCCTCATAGCAGATTCCATATCAGAAGTAGAACAGAAGTTGCAGCTCTGGTCGAACCATCCAACCCATACCAGCATGAAGAGCAGATATGAAATGATGATGATGATGGATGATGATGATGTATATGCGTGTGTGTGTGTGTGTGTGTGTGTGTGTGTGTGTGTGTGTGTGTGCGTGTGTGTGTGTGTGTGTATATATATAATATATATATATATATATATATATATATATATATATATATATATATATATATATATATATATATATATATATATATATATATATATAGAGAGAGAGAGAGAGAGAGAGAGAGAGATAATACATATGTATATACATTTATATGTCTGTGTGTGAGTGGCATGTATAGGAGAAAATATTTGAATGTATTTACACATGCTTATTTGTATATGTGTGTGTGTGTGTGTGTGTGTGTGTGTGTGTGTGTGTGTGTGTGTGCATAACCAACTCATATGTGTGGGAGGACAGCATAGACAATATCAGTGGTGTATAAATATATATACCAGCCATAAGAACCCTGTAAAAACAATGGTATGTCTATGGATGTATATGCATTCATGTCTATATACATGTGTATGTGTGTTGGTATTTATATATGTATTCATGTGTGTGGATGTGTGTGTGTGTGTGTGTGCATGTGTGTGGTGTAGATGGTTGCAGCGAGGCATGGATTGTCAGGGATTTATAGTTGAAAGTGAAACCATGTTTCACATGCAATGAAGAATGAATAAGGAACAACAAGAAATGCAGCACCAACAATAAGAACATCGGCAACAACATTTGTAAAACGCAACAATAATGTCAACAAACATAGAAAACAAAAAAAACCCACTGTTTTCAACAACAGTAACAAATAACCACTGCAACCCTAACCACCACTAGAAGAACAACAACCTCTACTGCTACATCAACCACCACCACCATCAAAACCATCATCATCATCACCACCTTCATTACAAGAACCAAAAGGAAAAGATCAAGCATTTGATCACCACTCACTACATCCCAAACTACACCATCCTTCTCACCCCTCCCCCAACCCTTCTCTCTGTCTCTCCTTTTACAGAATACTCAGTGATATTAAAAGCAACAACAACAGCAACAATAATACCAAACACACCATCAGCATTGTGGCTAACAAGTGCAATAACATCAACTTTGAGACCACTAACTGCACTAGTGCCAATACTGCAAACACTACCACTACTACTACTACTATTGCAGACAATTACAATAAACCAACACCACCACAAGCAATAACACCATTACCTCTACCACTATTAACAATAACAAGGACATCATTGTTAACAGCAAATTAGTCTTGGGTGTGACGTTGAAATGCATCCAGTGGTGAATCTCCAGTTTGGGTGTTTGGGATGGGGAGGGAGGCGTGGAGTAACCCCCCCCCCCACCACTAATCAGCATTTCTCCCAGGTCCATTCCGACCTGGAACAGTAGTACTGATTGGGGTCCCATCTCTAGGTCGAATAGATTTTTGTAATGGAAGACTGAGCTCCGTAGCTGCTGTGAAAGCAATCAGGCTAAGGAGAAGAAAAACTTCAAAGGAAATCCCTTCTTCCAACAGACCGAAAGCCAGCAGGAAGGCGTATGGCTGGTGAGGTGGGCCAAATAACGGACATTCATAGTATGGGAGACAACTGTGTCATGGTGGTGTGCATTCTGCCACAGGTGGGGACAGTGGGAAATGATCATCACCAATAATATTTCATTGTATTTCATGTTGTTCTAGTGCTGTGTGGGGAACAGCATGTCAAAGAATAGTCTCAATGTTTCCTTTGATTGTTGTAAAAGGTGACCAAAAGAGGCTGCAGTGGGATTTGCACTCTGGCCTTGTAAAACTCAAACAGACCCACAGATTGGAAAGTTGTTGCATGGATGTGGTGCAAACGTGACATCTGCCAGGAGAAGGGAATCCCCTTAACAAATGGGGGATTTAGTGACACACCGTTAGAGCATTGCCCCTACACTACTACTACTACTACTACTACTACTACTACTACTGCTGCTGCTGCTGCTGTCAATAATATTAATGACAAATTACAACTATTGTTACCACTGCTAACACTACCACTAAGACTACTACTACTACAACTACTATTACTACCATCACCATAATCAACACAACCAAGACTACTACTGCTACTCCTACCACAACTAGTAGTTGTAGTAATGAAGGTGGTAGTTGCATTGGTGCTGGTTGAGGTGGTAGTGTAAATAATGGCAGTAGTCATAGTTGTGGTGGCAGGGGCCTTAGGAGCAGATTATCTAAACATGGACTCTCCCATCAGATGGCTAGGTTATGATCTGAGTGGCATTTGGCTATTTCTTGTGAGCTGAAGGACTACATAGAGGCTGCTCATAATAGTTACTGATGATGGTGATGATGATGGTAATGGCAGCGAAGGTGGTGGTGGTAGTGACGATGGTTGGTTAGTCCACTTCATAGGAGCATCAGACTGGTTTCTCAGTTTCTCTGACATTTATATTCCTCTCTGGACAGGATTTTTTACCAGTTGAGTGGACAAGAGCAGCATGAAATGAAGTGTCTTGCTCAAGAACACAACACATTGCCCAGCCTAGGAATTGAAACCACAGTCTTAGAATCGTGAGTCCAACACCCTAAACACTAAGGCCATGTGCCTCCCTAATGATTGTGGTTAGGGTTAGGGTTAATGGTGATGATGATGATGGTGGAGGTAGTGGTGGTGGTGGCAGTAATTAATGTTTGCGATAATAGTTAATGATGATGATGATGGAAGCTGGGGTGGTGGTGGTGGTATCAGTTACCACCACAATGGTGGCATTAGTGATGGTGTTGGTGTTTCGTGGTGGTCATAGTGGTACTGCTAAGTATTGTAAAGGCGATAGTTGTGGCAATGATGGCAATCATAGTAGTAGTTGTGAAGTTAGTGGTAGTAGAAGAGGTGGGGGTGGTTTTAGTGGTAGTGGTGGTGGTATTTATCATGGTGTAGGCAGTAGTTTTTATAGTTGTAGTGGTGGTTTTGGTGGTGGTGAAGTTTGCTGGCGATGGCGGTAGTGGTAACTATTGCAAAGGTGGTAGTGGTAGCAATGGTGGTGACGAAGATGATGATGATGACGACAAGGGTGGTGGTGATGATGATAATGATGATGGTAGTGGTGGTGGTGGCAGTAGTTGTTGTATTGGTGTTAGTTGTGGAGGTAATTCGGTAATGGCTGGGTGGGGATTGGCAAGTAATGCTACTTTTTCATGTTGTGTTATGCTTGATGGCCTGTCCAGTCACCTGTATCAAAACAGGCTGTCAGACGGCAGTTTCAACTCCACTGAAGCGTGACGTTATCATTCTTATGACAAGCTGAATTCTCTATCAGAGAGTGTTCTTTTTGCGCAATGCTGCGGATTCCTTCAGCCACTGCAAAGCCACCACCATCACCACCACCACTTCTACCAGAACTAACAACAACAACAACAACAACAGAAACAACAAAAACAGTAATACCTACCATAACAGTTAATGCAAACAACATTGGCATCTCCCACCTAAAACCATCATTACTCCCCCCCCCCAGCCCCACCAACAACAATAATAAACAACAATACCACCACCTCTTCTCCCCACCACCACCACCACTGACATATAATACTATCACATTCTGTACTTAAAGACACCATCATAGCCCCCTCCTTATCTACTGCCTCTGCCCACTTCCATTACCACCCCTACTACAACCTTAACAATGTGAATAGTACCACTATAACTTTACCATTTTCATCACCAATAATCACTGCTACTACCACCACTACTATTACACTATCATACCATCAGCATCAACAAACATGCACCTCTAAACACCACTACTATACCATCAATATTACTAATAGTAACTACTACCACCCCCACTACCTCTCCTATACTGTCAACTACTACCACCACCACCCACACTTCCACCTTTGCTATGTAATTATCATCACTAATAATCACTACCACCACCACTACAACCATCATGTCTGCTTTACTATCAGCAGTACCAACCACCACCTATGCACTACTACCACAACCTGTATTTCTGCTATAACATGACCATCACTACTAATCACCACTACTCCTACCACCACTACTACTATGTACTCAGCATCACCAGCCACCAACTGCCACCACCACCACCACCAATTGCTTTTGCTACACTTAAAGAAGAGTCTCCAAAAGGTTTCCCAACCTGCTAAAAATTGAAACGAAATATCTCTTAAATCAGATCCTGCTGCTTTAAACAAAGAAAAACCCATTGGATTATGGGCTCCTGTCCAAAGTGTTATTCATCGTTAAAGATAATATGAAGGAATAGTCAACTTGTACTCGAACCAACAAGGTGTCACAAAAACACGTGTGTGTGTGTGTGTGTGTGTGTGTGTGTGTGTGTGTGTGTGTGTGTGTGTGTGTGTGTGTGTGTGTGTATATATATATATATATATATATATATATATATAAAGTCATTGCTGCATAATTAAAAATTTCAGTTTGCCAACCTAGTGGATTCAGGTTCAATCAATACATGTGGTGTATCCTGAACAAGTGTTTACTGCCAAATCTTATTCTATTACATTTGATAAATGCTTTATGAGTGAAATTTGGTAGGTAGAAGTTGTTTGGGAACCCTGTCTCCCAAACCACACACACACACACATATACAGAATGTACATTAATTACTTCCCAATAATAACTTCTAGTCATCTTTTGTTGTTTTAACTCTGGACAACCTACCTCTTCTAATATATTGAGAGATTTCCTGTTTGCTTCTGGAATTCTGAAGAATTTAAATCCCGATTTTGATATTTTCTCAAACTTTTGGATTTTAGACATTTAATGTGTGTGTTTGTGCGTGTGTGCTAATGTGTAGTGGGTGAGTTTGAATTTATGTGTGTGTATTGAATAAATGTATATGTACAAAACTAAGTGGGCATGTGTGTGTGTGTGTGTATATACTTGCAAGCATATATACACAGTTTTGTTTATGTGTACATAAATCTATATATATATATATATATATATATATATATATATATATATATATAAAGATATATATATTATACATAAGCCTTTACTCACACGGGGCTATGCATGTAAGTATTCATTTGTACTGAAGGAGAGGAACTACATAGAAATATTATATACACCATATATAATTATATAGCTAATTGCATATGTAAATATACATGCTTATGAATGTATATATTCTAAAATGCAAATATAGGAATATACATAGATAGTATACACACACACACACACACATACACACACACACACACACACACATAAATGTGTAAGCTGTTGACTTTCCTATGTGTGCATTTGTATGCACAATGTGTGATATGTGATTGGAGCTAAATGCACTTATGCACCGAACTCATCTCTTCATTGCAAAACTAATTTTACCAAAGATTAGCTGTTGTCCACACAGGGCTGAACTCTGAATTAATTACCCCCAAACCACTAAGATTATTTAGTTGAAGCCAACTTTTATAGGATTGGATTTTATAACAACTTAATCCTTTCACTTTTGTTGCTGTTGTTGTTGTTGTTGTTGGTATTCTTTTAAAAATCGTTCCAAACACACAGGTAGAGGTTTCCAATCTAGTCTGCTGTTTTTAAAAATTGATGATGATGATGATGATGATGATGATGATGATGATGATGATGACCTGCCTCCTCCTTTCTGCTAAGAGGCACACAGCCTGATAATCGCTACCTCATATGAAAATGACAATGGAAAACCAAAATATTGTGAATAACGGTGGTAATGAAACTGAAGCCCTTGATGGTGAGAGTGTTGCACCCGGCAGGCTGAGAGACTATCGTCCGGCTCCAGCCTGTCAATATCCAGAAAGGGACCACCACACAACGGGTAGATAGAGAAAGCAAATTAATGCTGTGATCATGGAGTGTTACTACCTGAGCAACTCTGTAGATGAAAATGGTGCTTAAATTAGGGGTTACCGACAACGTGTATATGATCATTGGAGAGAAAAGGGATTGTTTCAACTCACGGAACAAAGATCATGTGATCAAGCTAGAGCAATAAGAAAAAAATCATTGGTTCACAGAAGTAGAGCTCGAAGCTATCAAAGGACAGGTATTGGAAAACAGCAGCAGAGATAAGAAGGAAAATACAGTTCTTACTAACAAGAGTAATGCCATAGCACAGGAAAATGTTTGTCAGGAAAGAAAAATGCGGCCGAGAGCAGCAGCAGGCTTCATGAGACTTGAATTTTTGGTTTTTAGGTCTGGGTTTGTTTTACAAGACAAGCAGATGAGATGGTCATGGCTAGAACACCTTTAGTTATTGATCAAACCAGTCAGGGTTTACCTGAGGTTAAACAAAAACAACTACAATGACAATAACCATTTGCTTTGCTACAACAGGTAGCAAAGCAAATGGTTGCTGCCACTCTGTGATCTGTTCTTTCCTCATTTGGCTCATTTCAGACATACAGACAGACACACCATCAGGCAGGCAGTAATTGCATTGCATCATTTTGTCTTGTACTGTTGCTCCACTCACCACCAACCCCAACCAGATGGGAAAAAAAAACAACTAATCATACACACACACACACACACACACACACACACACACACACACATGAACACTCACATGGCTACTCCTGTCCCCACACCATCGTACACCCTTTGCCCACCACCATTTTCTACCGCCTACTTCCCCTTCCCCAATACCCACACCCACAAGATTCGACAGCAAAATGGAGATTGATTTGTTTGTTGCTGACGATGGACATGGCTGCCCCCATCCTGTCCCCAGCATAATGTGGTCAGTTTTAATGTTTCTGGCATTAGACTGCATCACATTGGGTTGTTTGGAGGTGTGGTGGTAGGAGGGGGGAGAGGGAAAAGGGGAGAGTAAAGGAGAATGCGGGAAGGGGGGAGAGATAGGGTGTGTGTGTGTGTGTGTGTGTGTAATAGGGGGGGGGGGGAAGAAAAAGAAAAATGGGAGGAAGTTTGAGAAAAAGATAAAGAGAAGAAAAGAGAGATTGAGAGAAAAAGGAGAGGAGAAAAGGGAGAAAGGGAGAGTGAGGCAAAGAAGGAAAGGAATAAAGAGAAAGAGAGTGAGTGAAGAGGATTGAAAAAAGAAGAGAGGGAAAAAAGAAAGAAGAGAAAGGGGGAGAGAGAAGGGAGAGAGAGAGAGAGGGAGAGTGGAAATAAATTAAAGAAGAGAAAAATGCAAAAAGTGGGAAAAGGACAGAGAGAGAGAGAGAGAGAGAGAGAGAGAGAGAGAGAGAGAGAGAGGAAGAATGAAAGAGAAGGAATAGAATAAAAATAGGAGAGAGGGAAAGAGAGAGAGACTTAAACAAAAGAGAGGGAAAGAATTATATAGGAAAAGTGATAGAGAGAGAGAGAGAGAGAGAGAGAGAGAGAGAGAGAGAGTCAAAGATGATAATAAAATAAAGAAAAAGAAAGACTAAGAAAAAGAGAAAGAAGCAGAGAAAGGGAAGAAAAACAATGAAGAAAAGCTTCACAATTCTTAATGTGTTCAAACAATTGGCTCTTTCCCTCTCAACACACACACACACAGACGTGCGTGTGTGTATATGAACATATATATATATATATATATATATATATATATATATATATATATATATATATATATTCTTATATATGTTTATGAATATACTTTTGTCCTAGTTGATGAGGATGAAAATGTCCTCATCCTACAAACACTGTCGCCAGGGCCACAGCCACAACCACCAACACTACCACCACTACCATCACACCCATCACCATCATGCATGCCTATGAAAACTATGAATAGAAAGATGTAAATTATTATTATTATTATTTTCTCCCTTCCAGTAACATAACTGCTATTTATATGAAAATGACCTTTATGAAATAGATTCCAGTAAGTGTATAGTATATTCATATATGTATAATGATATATAATGCATGGCAAAGATGAGCATCTCTCTCTCTCTCTTTCAATATATATATATACAGAGAGAGGGGGAGAGAGGGAGAGAGAGAGAGAGAGATCTTGTTAATCCATGAAAGATCTTCAATAACATTAATATTTGTAGAACACATGATGATGATGATAATGA
>NC_142948.1:39906990-39941990 GCF_046866305.1 Octopus bimaculoides | reverse complement strand
CACTGAGGTAAGGGTAGACATAAATATATTTTTTTAAAAGCATTTAATAAAAAAAGAATTTCTCTGTCTAGGCATGGGTATGGATGAGTTGTAAACAGTTTCATTTACCAATCATGTGATTTTTGGTTCAGTCCCTCTGTGTGGAACCATGGGCATGGACAACCTTAAGCCAATTGAAAACTTATAATTTTCTTCAGTTGATGGAAACTGAAAGAAGCCTACAGGTATGGAGGTGCGGTAAGAAGATTGCTTCCCAATTGTGTGTGTGTGTGTGTGTGTATGTGTGTGTGTGAGTGTGTGCAAATGTAAATTAAAGCAGTGCTCCAGCATGGCCGCAGTCAAATGACTGAAACTAGTAAATGAATAAAAGAATATGCATGCACACACACACACACACACACACACACACACTCCATTGTTGTCTTGACCTCCATGCCTCAACCAAACTTCCTGTTCTGGTCATTTCAGCCCTGCAGTGACCATCTTCTAATTGGGACACATTTGCTCTTTGTTTTTTTTTCCCCCGTCCCCATCTATCCTTTCCTTTGAAAAGCATTTGCTCAAAACATTAGAAACTTCTTCCAATTTTCCTGAGCATCAACCTAATACACCGTTTGTTTTTTACCTCGTCTTCAGGCTTCTTCTTTTCAAATTTTGTACCACACACACACACACACACACACACACACATCTGTATATATAAAGTACAGGACAATAGAGTACACTATATTACAACAGAGTTCATCCTAGTACAGAAGTGTACAACACTCCATCAGTACAAGACATTACTTCAAAACAAAGAGGGTCTTAATCCCTGCTCATCGTATCTCCGTATCTCCGTCTTTTAAACTTCCACTCAAATGAAAATAAAATCAGAACAAACAACGTTTTATGTCTGGACTGATTGACCGACAGATAATAACGTTGTTGTTGTCGTTGTCATTGTTGTTGTTCTTCTATTGGTCAGTTGGACATCATGTTATATTTCAGAACCATAAACATTCTATTATAACATTTTAATGAAAATATTTCATTCTTCACACCACCTCACACCATTCCATCTCATCTCTCATCCTTTACTGTTTTGGGAATCAGATTTTAAGAAGAATAAATAAATAAACAAAATCTTGCTCAAACAAACATTATTATTATTATTATTATTATTATTATTATTATTATTGTTCCTATCGTTATTTCCATTATTGTAACTATTATTGCAAATAATTGCTATTTTTAGTTTTATTATTAAGACAGCAAAGCTGGTAGACTTGTTAGCTTGCTGGACAAAATGCTGTCTGTATGTTCTGAGTTCAAATTACGCTGAGGTCAACTTTGCCATTCATCCTTTCTGGGTCAATGAAATAAGTACCAGTTGAGTACTAAGGTTGACGTATTCAATTCATCCCCCCATCTCAAAATTGCTGGCCTTGTGTCAAAATTTGAAACCATTATTATTATTATTATTATTATCATTATTATTATTATTATTATCACAGGTTTTGTTGGAGCCCCTGGAGTCTTGCATGCTTAGCAGGGGTTTACTACCTGCAGCCTAAGGGACCATGCTATCAATTCTCTTCAGCTAGCTAATATTTTCTGGATTATTCTGGTTTTTGCCAAGGAGGTAAACCTTTGGTAACAGTTCTGCTGGGCACTCAATTCCAATTTCCTTTATATTCCTCTTCATGCCTTATGATTGTTATTATTATTATTATTAGTAGTAGTAGTAATAGTAGTATAGTTGTTATTATCATTATGGTGGTGAGCTTAGCAAAACTGTTATCATGCCAGAAGGAATGCTTAGCAGCATTCCTTCTGGCTCTTTACATTCTGAGTTCAAATTCCATCAAAGCCATGTTTGTCTGTCAACCTTTCATGGTTGGTAAAATAAGTACCAGTCAAATACTGGGGGTGATTAAATGGACTCATCCCCTCCCCCTAAAACTGCTGGCATTGGGTAAAAATTTGAAATATATCTTTTTTAGAGCAGCTATTTTTTCATAAGACACATTTTCACTTTCTTTTTTTTCTTCTTTACAATGTTTTTTTTTTAATTGAAATGACTTTTTGTGGTTCTGTTTTTGAATTTACATTGCAAGCATAAAGTATAAAGAAGTAATCTTTATACATATATAATGTATAAGATCCAAGGATCAAGGTGTAGGAAGAAGGTTAGCTTCAAGCAATCCGTAGTAAATATGAAAAGCAACTTTATGCATATATATATAAATATACATGTTTATGCATATTTATATATATATATATATATATACATATATGTGTGTTTATGCATATATATATATATATATAGTGTAGTATATTGCCACTTAAGTGTGGCTGACCCCTAGGGGTGGATGTTACTGTTGCTTTTAGCCCCAGGAGGACATCTCCTCCAGCTGGCTTATCGACACACTACTGTGTCTTATTTGCCAAGGGAAGTTATCCCGCCCATCATGCAGTTACTGTTAATACTTCATTTAGAGAATTAACATTGCTTGTTTTCACCTTTTCGATATCAGTGAAGAATTTCACTGGAAAAGTATATATAAGATTGCCAAGAATTTATCTCTCTCATCAAAGATCAGTGGCTATCGGACGCTGACGAAGGGAAATAACCCTGAAACCTGGGTCCGTTCGTGCTACAGATCATGATGGGAGGGATAACTTCCCTTGGCAAACAGGACACAGTAGTGTGTCGATAAGCCAGCTGGAGGAGATGTCCTCCTGGGGCTAAAAGCAACAGTAACATCCACCCCTAGGGGTCAGCCACACTTAAGTGGCAATATACTACACTTTATCGTGCAGTTACTGTTAATACTTCATTTAGAGAATTAACATTGCTTATATATATATATATATATATATATATATATATATATATATACACACACACACACACGCATGTCTACATAAAATCAATATCATCATCATCATCATCATCACCTTTTTTGTGATGGCATTCTGCTAGAATTTCTAATGAAGTCTCCTATAGCCACATGCTCTTTCTGATGCCATCACCTTTTGTCACCTCTTCTGATAGACAGGTGTATGGTGTATCCATTTCAAACACACACACTTATATACACACTAATACTATAGATACATATCCATACATATTTAGATTGATAGATATATCACTAAATAGATTATTTTATTTATATATATATATATATATTTATACACGCACACACAAATATATTTCCAGATTTTGTTTGATGCCTTCGGAATATGCAGAAATATTACATTTAACGTCATCATCAATGTCATCATCATCATCATCATCATCATCATTATCATCATCATCTTTATTTTTGCAAGTTGTATTTCCTTAAAATGAAAAAAAAAAGGAAAAGAAAAAAATTAATGTGTGTATGTATGTGTGTTTTATATGTATACATACATATATGTATGTATTTATGTATGTATATATGTATGCATGTATGTTTGTATGTACCAAGAATACAATATGACACACCCAAGAAATAGTAAACACAGTGCCACTTTGCATCTTTTTAGAACATTTTTGTGTGTTAGTGTCACGTGATTCCTGTGATTTTTCAATTTTGACAGACAAATGGCAGAAATATGGTGGAACGGAACAGAAATAAAAAAAAAGCAAAGAAAGACAGAAAGTTCTTTTATTTTTTGGAAAGAAATTGTGAAACTCTTATTCTTAAAAAAAATTTTCTACGTAAATAGAGACAGGTACACTTGAATATATATATACAAATGCAAGGTAAGAAGCTTGCTTCCCAACTGCATGGTTCCAGGTTCAGTCCCACTGTGTGGCAACTTGGGCAAGTTTCTTCTATTATAGTCTCTGGCCAACCACAACCTTGTGAGTGGATTTCACAGATGGAAACTAAAAGAAGCCCGTTGTATATATATGTATGTATGTGTTTGTGTGTGTGTGTCTTTGTGTTTGTGTTTACCCCCCCCCCCCCCCTCCCATCACTGTTTCTCAACCAGTGTTTGTGTGTTTATGTCCCTGTGACTTAGCAGTTCGGCAGACGTGACTGATAGAATAAATATTAGGCTTAAAAATAAGTGGTGGGGTTAATTTGCGTGAACCCTTCAAGGTGATGCTCCAGCATGGTCGCAGCCAAATGACTGAAACATGTAGGATATTGTGGCTTTGAACTGAGAATGAAAAAAGCAAGAACACACATGGCACACATGGTGCCTCTGACCGGATTGGTCAACCCTCTACTTGGGAAGGGTGGCATCCTTTTGTTTACTGACCCTGAGTGAATAAACAGTTAAGCGCATCTTTGGTTGGATTTGAACTCAACACAAATAGTATTGGAAGCAATGTGTGTGTAAGGGAAAGACAGAATTGAAGGAATTGAAGGAGTAAGACATCTGTGTCCATTCGCCAAAAGAATGAAAGGCTAAGGTGACCGAGGCAGGATTTGAAACTGGGAACATAGAGTTGGAAGAAATATGTGTGTGTGTGAGAGAGAGAGAGAGAGAGAGACAGACAGAGAATAGGGAGTGGGAAAAAGTGAGACAAAAAGAATGAATGAGTAGTGGGTAAAGATCTGTGTGTGGCCCCCAAAAGATGAAAGGCTAAGGTGACCCAGGCAGGATTTGAAATCTGAAAACTCTGAGTTGGCACAAATAGGTATATGTGTGTGTGTGTAAGATAAAAAGAAGGGGACAGAAAGAAAAGGAGACAAAAAGAGAAAGAGAATGAATGGGTCTACATCTGTATGTAGACTCAAAAGGAATGAAAGGCTAAGTTGACCTTGGAAGAATTTGATCTGAGAACAAATGGGTTTGTCAAGATTTCAAATCAAGATGAATAGCGTGGGTGCAAATGTGTGTGTGTGTGTGTGTGTGTGTGTGTGTGTGTGTGTGTGTAGGAGAAAGAAGGAAAGAAAAAGAGAGGGAATTAGAAAGAATTTCTATACATCAGTGTGTGTGTGCGTGTGTGTGTTTGTATATAAGTAGTAAAGAGTGTGTATATGCATATGGGCAAGTATTGATGTATGTATGCCTATAGAATCAAGTATGCATAGTGTGTGAATATGTGTGTGTGTGTGTGTGAGTGAAATGTATAGAAGTGTAAAAGCAAAAGATCTCCTGTGTCTGTGTGTCCGAACTGTCGATGGCTGCTAACAGCAGTTCTGCCTGGTTAAGCATCTGTTTATCAGCCTCTCTTGAGAGAGTGTACATCTGTCTGTCTGTCTATCTATCTCACTCTCTCTCTCTTTATTGTCTGTCTGTCAGATCTCCCTCTCTCTCTCTATTTATATATATATGTGTGTGTGTGTATATACACACACACATATCCATCTATCCGTCTCTCTCTCTCTCTCTCTCTCTCTCTCTCTCTCTCTCTCTCTCTCTCTATCTATCCATTCATCTGTTTGTGTCTTTCTGCCTGTCTCCTTGCCTGTTCATCTATTTACATATCTCAGTGTTGATGATGATGATGATGATGATGGATGTGATGACAATGGTGGTAGTGCTGGTGTTGATAACCACTTTTAGTGCCAACAGGAAATGGATGCATAAAGTAAGGCTGACAGTGACAAACTACTGGAGTATAGGTGCTGGTGGTGGTAGTGGTAAGGGTGATGATGGCAGTGGAGGTGGTGGTGGTGGTTTTGGTGGTGGTTGTTGTTGCTTGTGATGACGCTCATTGTAGTGATGTTGGTCTTCGTGGTGGTGGTGGTGGTGGTGGTGCTGATGGGGATGTGCAAAATCTATTATCGATGATGATGATGATGATAGTGGTGGGGATTGATGGGATATTTGTTGTGTTGTTTGTGGTGCTTGTGTTGTTTTTCCCCCCTTTTGCTGTGGTGCTGGTGTGGGAGTTGCAGTAGATAAGTTTGTAATGGCTGTAGTTGTGATGGTGGTGATGGTCTAGTGAAAAATATTCAAACCTCTTCTCAGATTTCTACATACATACATGCATATGTACACATATACATATACATACGCACACACACACATATATATATTTATACAGACATATATACACATATAAATAATAAACATACTTCATACAAACATTCATATTTCTCCCATATATATATATATATATATATATTAGAAGCATCAGTTGTGGTCTTGAGAGAAAAGCTGAAAAAGCTGAACATTAGAAGCATCAGTTGTGGCGTGCAAGAGAGACGATTGCGCTGGTATGGACATGTGGTGAGAATGGAGGAGGATAGCTGCGTGAAAAAGTGCCACACCCTAACAGTTGAGGGAACCCGTGGAAGAGGTAGGCCCAGGAAGACCTGGGCTGAGGTGGTGAGGCAAGACCTTCGTACATTGGGCCTCACCGAGGCGATGACTACGGACCGAGACCTTTGGAAATGGGCTGTGCGTGAGAAGACCCGGCAAGCCAAGTAAGATCGTTGCCAGTGCCCCTGGACTGGTTCTTGTGCGGGTGGCACATGAGATGCACCATTTTGAGCGTGGCCGTTGCCAGTACCGCCTGACTGGCTCCTGTAGGATTTTCGAGCGAGATCGTTGCCAGTGCCCCTGGACTGGCTTGTGCGGGTGGCACATAAAAGACACCATTTCGAGCGTGGCCGTTTTCGTGCGGGTGACACGTAAAAGCACCCACTACACTCTCTGAGTGGTTGGCGTTAGGAAGGGCATCCAGCTGTAGAAACTCTGCCAAATCAGACTGGAGCCTGGTGTTGCCATCCGGTTTCACCAGTCCTCAGTCAAATCGTCCAACCCATGCTAGCATGGAAAGCGGACGTTAAACGATGATGATGATGATATATATACATTCACACACACACACACACTCATATATATATATATACACACACACACACACACATATATGATATTTACATATAAATACATATGTGTACTTAGATCTATACATAAAGATACACACACATACGTAAATGGATAGAGGCAGACAGACAGGTACACAAATATGCTAATACACCAAAAATAATTTTACATCCCTGAAGAATACAGCACACTAAACTTGGACAGCAAATCGCAGTGGAACAGTAGAGAGAATGCATGGCACTAAGCTGTGAACTTTAAAACAAAGCCAGTAACACAAGTGTAGGTCTGGCTGTGTGGTCAAGAGACCCACTTTGTAGGTGTGAAGTCACCTTGGGCCAGTGTCTTCTGTTCTAACTTTGCAGTCACTAAGCCTTGTGAGTGAAACTTCCTAGATTAAAATATTGGCTAAGTCCATTGTAGGAGTAGATATGGATGCATTTGCATACATTTGCGCGCACGCGCGTGGAGTATGTAAATATATATTTATACACATGATATATGACAAAGGAACAGGAAAATATGCAATGAACATCATTGGAGTACACCTGTTTCTGGTGTATGATGCAATGCACCCAGAGGTAAGTGGTTGCTTGTGCACCATCTTATAGCTTCCTTGGAGCCTGTGCCTCTGCTGTCAAATCTGCTTCATGGAGTTGGACTCAGGGTCAGGGTTAGGGTTAGAGAGTGAGGGAAAGAGAGTGAGGGAAAGAGAGGGAGGGAAAGAGAGGGAGGGAAAGAGAGGGAGGGAAAGAGAGGGAGGGAAAGAGAGGGAGGGAAAGAGAGGGAGGGAAAGAGAGGGAGGGAAAGAGAGGGAGGGAAAGAGAGGGAGAAAGAGTGAGACAGAGTGAGAGAGAGATAGAGAGCAAGAGAGAATGTGAAAGAGAGAGGGCAAGAGAGAATGTGAAAGAGAGAGGGTAAGAGAGTGAGTGAAAGAGAGAGAGAAAGAGAGAGAGAGTGAGAGAGTATGAGAGAGTGTGAGTGTGAGAGGTAAAGAGTGAGAGAGAATGAAAGAGAGTGAGAGAGAGAAAAAGAGAGAGACAGTAAGAGAGAGAGACAGTGAGAGAGAGAGAGAGAGGATAAGAGAGTGAGGGAAAGAGAGAGGGAGAGTAGTGGCTTGCAACATAGAGTTATTCCTGTTTCGGAAATCTGTTCCTCTACCACTGCTGCTGCCACCACCTCCATCCCATTCCCCCCACCATATAAACATAACCACCATGACCACCACCAACAACAGCCCCCCCCCCCACATCATCCCACCACCACCACCACCACCACCACTACTATTCCCTTCATGTTTAGCACCCTATGCCTATCCACCTCCCTCCCTCCATATATCTATCCACCCATCTACCCTACTTACCTATCGACCTACCCCCCACCCACCCCTGCACCTATTTCTCTTGGATTCCACATCTAAGTTTGACAGCTAAATGGGATGAGAATGTCGACATGATCTATGATTGGTTGTGTTGGCTGGAAGAGTGTGACACCCCCTGATTACCAACACCTGCCTCCCACTTCATTTCATCCCTTTCTTACCCCTAGATTGTGCCCACACCCTGCAGCACCACCGATCATTGCCACACCACCACCACCACCACCACCACCACCACCACCACCACCACCACAGTTGTTTTACTACACTTGTCACGCTGCATCTCCTCCTCCCCCTCCACCACCACCACCACCATCGGTAACATTAACACTTCCTTTTTGTTTTTCTTTGCTCTTTCTTGCCTGTGTCTCCGTCTGTATGTCTTGAAGGTTTCTTCAAGATTTTTCTATCACGATCACTCATCACTCACCTTTCTATCACTCACTCACTTGTCTCAACTTCACATCATCACCACCTCACCACCTCCCCTTTCAACATTTATCCCACCCCTCTTTCAGGCAAAGGAGGGAGTTGCTGTGGCAGCCACTCTTCCAGCTAGAAATATCAGCTAAATCTCCCTTCTGTCTTAAGCAAAGAAGACTCATCATTATCATTCATCATCATTTAATGTCCACTTTTCTAGGCTTGCATGGGTAGGACAGAGTTTACTGAGGCAGATTTTCATCAGCTGGTTGCCAACCTTTAACTGGAGTGAAGGTCCTTTCCAAACTATTGGCTCTCTTAAAGCCAGTTTCCTGGATTCTGTGGTGTTGCATATCTTTTCACCCCTGGACAGAAAACCAATCCATTGCAGGATTACTCATTTCTGTTGGTTGAGTGAAGTGCAGCAATGTGAAATGATTTTGCTCAGTAATACAACATATCGTCCAATCCATAGATTGAAACCACAACCTTGTGATAATGAGTGCAACACCTAACCACTAAGCCATCTACCCCTGCACATACACCACACACACATGCATATATACACAACCTTAAGCTATGTTCCCTACATATCTGGTATAGGGCCCCCTTTCCATCTGACTTTTATAGAAATTGTAGTTAAGTGTGCTCCTCTACAACGGGAAGCCTGTCCTGAGTCCCTTCTTTCATTAATGCCTCGTCACATAGCATTAATCTGTTTCTTTCTCTATGGCAGCCCAACCTAGTTGAATGAGATCTTAGTCCTGTGAGCTACAGAGCAACCTCACTAATGTCAGGACCCCAGGTACGTTCTGTAAAGCAGTTGACTTCAAGAAGAGCATCAGCTGTGTAAACCATGCCAGAGTAGAAACTGGAGTATGATGCAGGCCTCTGCCAAGTCAGAAACTGTCAAACTGGTCAACCCAAGCAAGCAGTGAAGACGGACTTAAAATGGTGGTGGTGACAGAAGTGATGACGATGATGATGTTGATGATATATCCATATAATCTTTGGCGTGTATTTTGTGTGCCTTGCATTCATGCAAGAAATGCTACTTGTCTTAAAATATGACATCACCCCCCCACCTGCTCAACTGGTACTTATTTTATTGACCCTGAAAGGATGAAAGATAAAGTCAACCCCAGCAGAATTTGAACTCAGAATGGAAAATCAGAAGAAAAGCTGCTAAGCATTTCTTTCCGGCACAGCAGTGATTCTGCAAGCTCATTACCTTCATAATAATGATGACGATGATGATGACGACAACAATATCACTCTCCTACAGAAGGAGTCCAAAGAATGAACGTTCGTCAACATAGCTATTCCTGCAGACCAGAATATTGGGAGGATAGGGGACAAGAGTCAGGAAATACCAAGACCTATGATTGGAAGTGAAGTTAGTGTGGTACCTATTGCAATTGGTGCACTTGGGACCATCTCAAAGGGAACAGTATATTTTGGCATCAAAAGCTGCAAATAACAAACTTCAGAGGAAGCATTCAGTTGGCAGTAATTCTTAGAATGCATTCAGAAAAGTGTTTGTGTCTGTAAGCTGCAAGACGGAGGTGAGACATGACACTGATAGATCAGGAGAAGTTAAGTAAATGAATAATAATAATAATAATAATAATAATAATAACCCTTTCCATTATTATAAGTAAAAGAGCTGAAGTTTTGTAGCTAATTTGTTAGGTTGACCCCAGTCTCCAATTGGTACTTATTTCATCGACCCCTGAAAGATTGAAAGGCAAAGTTGATAACAGAAGGTAAAGAGCCAGAAGAAATGCTAGAATGCATTTTGATTGGTGGGTTAACGATTCTGCGAGCTCATCATCATCATCATCATCATCAACAACAAGGATAACATTAATAATGATATAATAGAAACAACAAAAATATCTGAATGAAAATGGGAAGCATTTTGAAAGGAATTTTGAGGCATCAATGCATCCAATTAAGGGTTAGTATGATAGAAAATAGCAAATTAACCCTTTAAATACATCTGTCAGTCAAGGGACGAAACATTACAATTAGGATTTCCTGTTGGAAGACATTGCATGGCATCTCTGAGAGCAGATACGATGGCTGTGGAAAGATGGTGGAAGCTGCATGTCAGGGACTGTTATACATTCTGTGTGATGAGATGGCAGACTAATTAGCAGGCTTACTGGCATTTCATTGGTCTTGACGTTTTGAGTTCAAATTCCAATGAAGTTGACTTTGCTTTTTATCATTTCAAGGTCAATAAAGTAAGTAATATGTGGGTAATTTGACTGCTGTTTCTAGGTATTTGAATGACCACATACATGCTTTTTGATTTATCACTTTTTCACTAAATTTCAGTTCTGTGTAAAAATTATATTTTGGGGAGACTCCAATGTTCACAATAGAATACTGTAGAGTAAGGAAATAGTTTATGATAAATGAGTTAAAAATAAAGTTGAAGTGAACTACAGCCCGTGTGTGTGTTTAATGGCAATATGACCCTCCCAAAATAAACACTATCATTTTCGGAAATGTCTTTAAAATAAAATTTTTAAATGAAATACTTTGGAAGTGGTATTGCAAAACTTAGTATCTTCTCTTGGATAATTCTTTTATGCCATAAATAATCAAGACAGATATGAGGAAACTGAAAAATTTAAAAAAACAAAATATAAGAAATCTATCAAGATTCCGTTGTTGTATGTCAAGACAATTCACTTAATTTTTCCTGTCAAAATTCCTCAAATTTCCATGGCAACTAAAAACTATGAAGGACCTTATCGATATGTTATAAGAAAAAAAAATATGAAAAAAAAAAATGAAAAACATTACAGGAACAATTTTTTTGAAAAAGGAAATATATATAAAAGTAGAAATTAAATTTAAAAATAATAAAAGCACAAGAAATTTAAAGAATGAAATTTCAATGTGATATAAAAACTAATAATAATTATAAAAATAGTAATAATATCAACAAAATAATAATAATGATAATGATGATAATATTTCAAGTGAAATTACTGTCTTAAGCAATAATAATAATAATAATGAAAATTTATAGAATAGCTGAAGATAATAAGATATAAAGTGCATTGCATACCCGGCAATACACGCAGGACTTCTTTCACATGAGAAATACAATCGATACAAAAATATGTTGATACATCAAAAATCTTTTTTTACAAAAAAAAAGAATTATGTTAAAAAAAATTTAAGAAGCAAATGAAAATTTGGATAAAAAATATTTGCATAAAAGATAAAGTATAGTACAATATATTATCTTAGGACATAACAGAAATTAATATAATAAAGTTTGGTGTAACACATACACCGATTTTTGTTGTAAAATGTAAGAAAGAAGTTTTTTAAACATGTTAAGTGCAGTGAAAGAAAAATATCTGAGATGAGAAAATAAGATATTATATAAAAAAAATACTATTATATATATATGCATGTATGTATGCAGCTATATATATATATATATATATATATATATATATATGGAGAGAGAGAGATTGATAGATAGATGGATACTTACATATATACATACATATGTATACATATAGCTATATATACTTATATATATATTATATACATGTATGTATACACTATATATAAGACTATTACCTATTATGTAAGAGTATAAAAAGAAAAGAGTGTATATAATAAAATACACACAGAGAATTTTGTTACATGTTTAAAAAGAATGAAAACCTAAGAATGGAGTAGAGACAATTTGAAATAAAATACAAAATAAATTAAAGAAGCTGATATTCATCACCATCATCATCATCACTATCTTTGTCATCATCATCATCATCAAATATCTGGCTTACATGTTGATCAACCTTGAGCAGCCTTCACTTTACGGTTTCTTACATTGTTGGGGAAAGCCTCCCTAATGTTTGTGTAGGTCTTTAGTGGCATCCATACCAGCATCAAACTTTCCTGAACCTTAAGGACGTTGGTCTCCTATATTGCCCCCCCCCTCTCTCAATTTCCTTACCTCTGGCTATGAAGACCTATCAAAAGCACTCCTCACCAGCATAAAATTGAGAGTTTCTGGGCTTGGCTGTTGTGTCTGCTTTCTTTTTGGGCTGATGTGGGGTTGCAATAGTGTTGGTGTGGCTGCTTTTTGCCTTAAATGTGTGTTACCTTTGCACTGGAGCTTTCTATTGTTGGGGTGGGGGCCAGGCACTTTTCTTTTGAGCTTTTTTTTTTACATTTTTATGGTTCCTTCTTGTCTTCACTATGGGAGGTGGAGGCACCAGTGTCTGTGGAATCAGTCTCCGGATGTGTGAGAGTGTTTGTGTAAGCGCCACTGTGTGAGTGTGAGCTCGAGAGGGGAAGACAGAGTGTTGGTTGCCATTGCTCCTCCTTTCCTCTCTCTTTGCACTGACACTGATTTCACGTGCGTCGTGAGCTCTCACATTGCTTAGGCTGTTGTTGTTGCTGTTGCTGGGAGTTAGTGACTGAAGGAGGAGGAGGAGGGATAGTCTTTTGTGGGAGGGTTAGGGTTCTTCCCTCAACGCTCCCATGATGGCTGCTAATGACGATGGTAATGATGATGATGCTGACACCATCTTGTGTGGTAATGTTTTGTAAACAAGGAGGGGTGTCTTAGCAGTGCAACAGATAATTAAATAAATAAATGCTGCCCTTCACAGGGTAGAAACAAACACTGAAGCCCGGCCAAAAGGTTCCTGGTGTTCTTATTACAAAAATTAATAACAAAAGAGTGGAAACAACAGATTTAAACCTGATTTACGAAGCATCTTCAAAAGACCATCCTACAGGTTTCACAGCAAATATAACAACATCAACAATAATATCACTAATACTGCTACCACCACCATCACTAATACAACAATGACAACTACTGCCCCAACCACTACTACTACTACTACTACACCACTGTAATTTGTCAATCTCCCCACCAATCACTCACCCCTGCCCACTGTACTAAACTAATTAGTATCTATTGAATGTGAGATCAGACACTGAACTATGTGGTAACTAATGTTAATACTGTGGTTGTAGTGGTAATAGAGGGAATGGTTGGTAGTATTGGTGGTAGTGTTGATGCTGGTTTCATTGAGTCAATTGTTGTTGGTGTTGTAGCACTTTATACATACCCCTACCACTTCTCTTTAATCTACAGGGATCTACCGAAACCTATCTCTCTGCCTGTCCTTCTATGCATTTATCTATCACTCAGCCTGTCTATCTATCTATCTATCTACATATATGTATGTGCATATATGTATGTATATATATATATATATATATGTATGTATGTATGTATGTGTGTATATATATGTATGTGTATATGTGTGTGTATATATATATATATATATATATATATATATATATATATATATATATATATATATATATATACATACACATATGTACACACACATATATACATATACATACATTCGCGCTTGCATATATATATATATAGACATATATATTTATACATATATATATATAAATACCTATATATACATACACTCACAAACGTACTTCCACACATGCATCTTCACCCCTTTTCATTTTAGTAATCCAAGTTTGACTCTTCAGCTTCCTTGCCACCTCAATTTTTCTCTTCACCCTCACTCACTCCTGTTCCTCTTTTCATTTCTCTAACCTCTTATCTAATTTCTCTCTCACTATCCGCCTCATATGACTTCCTTCTTCCATGTACAAGCACATATTATCTTGTGCTGGCCATCAGTTGCAGCCAGTCATTCAAATACAGAGGATGTAAAATTCTGCTGTCTTTTCTGTTTCCTTCCAGTAATCTTAACTCTGAAAAAGGAGCCTGTCAAAGACGTTGGAATATTCTACTCCCTGCAAACTCACTGTTTGTTTCTATTTCTTCTATACATATGAATGTATGTGTGCATGTTTATATATATATATATATATATATATATATATATATATATATATATATATATATATATATACGTACCTATATATATATATATATATATATATATATATATATATATATATATACGTACCTATATATATATATATATATATATATATGTTTATATAAGTATGTAAATATATACACACACACATACATAAGCATATAAATGCATAAACATGTATGCACGTGTAAATACAATGGTATATTATTAGATATATATACATTTGTCAATAGATGATGATGATGAGGAGGATGATGATGATATATTTGCATATATAATATATACATACATATGTACATTTATGCCACAACAATACACACATGTACACACACACACACACACACACACACGTATGTACAAGATATGTGTTGTAACTTTTGAAAAGCTGAGAAATGTCAGGGCAATAACATTCTTTGATGTTTGAATGTGTTTAACCTTCATCAGAATCTCTTACAATGTCTTGTAATGAAAACAATAGCAAAATTTTGAACCAGTGACATGAGTGTAGCAGCGAAAATAGTGGCTGTATGAGGTGCAGCTTTGTTAAGCATTCTGCTAATACCTTGCTAATATATGTACACATCCATACACATATCCATACTTATGTGTGTTTGCATATATTAGTATGTATGTGCATGTGTGAGTGTATCAATATTTGAGTGTATAATATATATGTGTGCTTGTGTTTGTGTTTCTATCTATCTATCTATCTGTCTGTCTGTGTATCTGTCAACATACACGTAGATATAGATATGTATATAAACATATATATATTATTATTATTATATATATATAACCATATATATAAACATGTGTATATATATATATATATATATATATATATATATATATGTCTGCATGCATGCATTACTGTATGTATACATAAGAAAAATAAAATGAAAATCTTGAAAGTACATTAGATTTTTATACATACATACATATACATACGTACATGTATGTATGTTTGTATATATATATATATATATATATATATATATATATTATATCAGAAAATAAAAATGCAAAAATGTTTTTGCATCATAGAAATGTTTTTCATATACTGAAAATATTAGTGTGTGCCTATACAAGGTGAATTTTGCACACAACAGAAAAAAGTGGAAAAAAAAAGCAGTTTTCATAAAAAAAAATTGCTGAATAAATTGTAGTCTGTGTTACAGGCCAAAGAGGTTTTAATGTAATTGGAAGATTATGTTTTAACACACAAAATTTGTAAGAATTTTTCTTAGATTTTCTGTTATTAGTACCCAAAGACTAAGTGAGACATGTTGGGGCAACTTTTCTTCCCATGACCATTCCCAAATTTTGTTAATAGGCTGTGTCTCAAAATGTGAAGTAGTAGTTTTCTAAAACGAACTGCAGTGAAGTAGGTTCAACTAGAACTCTTGACATGCAGGAAATCCACCTTTATTTTGGAGACACCTATACACAGCCCATGTAGGTCTTTTGGATGATTTTACCAATGGGAGAGTTATGACTTTGTTGAAGATGACAATGATGATGACGACGATGATGATGTGAGTTACGACTTTGTTGATGATGATGATGATGGTGATGATGACGATGACAATGGTGATGGTGGTGACAATGATGATGATGATGATGATAAAATCAGTGAATTTTGCTTCAGTGCTGGTGGTGCTTCAGTGACTAATGGTTGAGGTAGTGGTGGTGGTGATGATGGTGATGGTGATGGTAGTGGAGGTGGTGACTGTAGCAGTGGTGGCAGCTGTTTATTGATTGGAGAAGTAATGAAAGTAGTGATGGTAGCAGTGGTAGTGGTGGTTGTAGTTGTACTGGTGATGTGGTTGTCATTTGTATTTGCTGGTAGTTGTGGTGTTGGTAGTGTTGGTGGTGAGGGTGGCAACAGTGATGTTGTTGTTGCTGGTGGTGGTGGTGGTGGTGGTAGATCTTGGTATTTGTGGTTCCACGATTCTAGCTGGTGTTTAATCTTTCCCTCATTTATCAAATTCAGAATACTAAAAAAGAAAACATTTACTTCACCACCTCCTCCTCATCATCATCATCAACAGCAGCAGCAAAAGCAGCAGCAGCAGCAGAACATAAGGATGGATGAAACAACAATATTAATAATGATGATGATGAGAATAATAATTCTTTCTAATCTAGGCACATGCAAGAAATTTTTGAGAGGCACCAGCCAATTACACACACACACACACACATGCATGTAGGTATGTATATCCATGTGTGTGTGAGCAGAAGAGAACCAACAACCAGAACCCCGTAAACTTGCAGAATTGCTATGAGGAAATTTTGATTTAATGTAATTCATTTCAATCCATTTTCCATTGTCTTACAGCATGACTAAATTCTCTTTAAAAATGATTGAAACTGGTAGCATACCTTGATAAAAATGTAATATTTTTTTTCTTTGTTTTGTCTGTGATAAAATTCTCAGTTATATGAGAAAATATGCTATCAGCTTAACTCACTTATGACATTTACAGAGGCAGGAATGACTTGCCTCCCAGCTACATAATTCCAGGTTAAGTCCCACTGCATGGCACCTTAGGCAAGTGTCTTTTTCTGTAGCCTTGGACCAACCAAAGCCTTGTGCATGGATTTGGTAGATGGAAACTGAAAGAAGCCCACTCTATATATATCTATATGAATGTGTTTTGTGTCTATGATTATATCTCCCCACTGCTTGACAACCACTGTTGGTGTGTTTATATTTCTGTAACTTAGCAGTTCAGCAAAAGAGAGCAATAGAATAAGTATCAGACATAGTCTGGAGTCTGGTGCAGCCCTTCAGCTCACCAGCCCTAGTCAAACCGTCCCACTCATGCTAGCATGGACAACAGACCTTAAATGATGATGGTAATGATATATACATTAGACAAGGTATAAAATAATGGTTATTATGTATTTTTACTTTGTCTTATATATCACTCTGTGTAAAAAAAAACCAGTTTCACTGGAACCCAACCATGGATTTACAATATAGAATGGTGATGAAGCATAACCTTGGACCCTGCCATCCAAATACCTGGAGTTCTTTACTAATCTAAACAATATTGTTAGCCTGGTGTACCAACAAGAGAGCTTATGAAGTATTTGCCCAGATTGATAATCTCTCACTATCAGCTATATGTATACATACATACGTGTGTGTGTGTGTGTATACATATATAAAGAATATTAGGGGTTTAGTTCACTGATATGTGTTTGTGTATGTGTGTGCATATATGCATGCATGTATATACACACTCACGCACACATAGAGAGCAACCAAATGCACAGTACAGCAATGACTGCTGCATCTCCACTATCACATAGCTACAACAACAACAACAACAATGCCAACACGCAAATGGTGGATGTGGTGATGAGGGTGAGTGAGGGGGGGAGCCCTATCTACCCCCATTATGTTACTAGAATTGATTCATGGCAGTGATTAGTGTCATATCTGTGTAGAAATGATCACAGCAACCCCAAACCCCCTCTCCTGACTTTCTTCCCCCACCACCATCACACACACAAACACACATTGCTAATAACCAGTGACCTCTGACCCCGCTCTTCCTTTCTCCTTTCACTCACTCCTACTCTCTCTCACCTTGTCTCCTCTCACCACACAGTTTCCTTCTTACCCCGACTCCCACCTACCCGTTCAATGTCCCCAAAGTTTTGCTTTGTAATGAAGGTGATGGCAGTGGTGATGGTGGTGGTGGTGGTGGGTGGGGTAGGATGAGTTGGTTATCTGAATTATGATGATGATGATGATTATAACATCCCTGCTGTTAAGGATCAACCTGAATGAGGTAGTGTCATAAATACCTCTGGTACAGAAAGTATTATTATTATTATTATTATTATTATCGTCAATCTGGTAGAATTGTTAGCAATTGTTGGTTTTATATTTTGAGTTCAAATTCAGCTGAGGAGGACTTTGCTAACCATCCTTTCAGGGCCAATAAATTAAATGCTGGGAATGATGTAGTTTTTGAGCACTCTCCCCCAAAATTTGAGGTTGTGTAGAAAGGATTATTATTATTATTATTATTATTATTATTATTATTATTATTATCATCAGTATTTGTGAAACATTGATGAAATTTAGTTCTGATTCTTTTCCATCCTGCAGATCAAATCTCACCAATTCAACTTTGATGTTTCAGCCTTCTTGGGTTCCATAAATCAAAGAACTACTGCTCAACTAAGATTAATTTGATATTCCTACAGTTTTTTCTTTTGTGTGTGTGTGTTAGTGGTAGTATGTGGCTTAGCGTGTGGACTCATGATTGTAAGATTGTGGTTTCAATTCCTGGCCTGGGTGATGCATTGTGTGTTCTTGAGCAAAACACTTCATTTATGTTGCTCTAGTTCCTTAAGCTGGTGGACATGAGTATTCCTGCGATGGACTGAGGTCCCATCTAGAGAGGAATATATACACCAGAAAATCCAGGAAACCAGCCCTACGAGTGGGTCTGTATGACCCCAGACAGAACTTTTAGCTTTTCTCATTTTTTGTTTAAGTCTCAATGAGATTAAATTTGCATTTCTTCCTTCCAGATATTTATAATATAATGAGTGTCAATTACTGGGATCAATTCAATATTCCTACATTGCGATTGGAATATGCTGGTAACAACATATTTCTCTGAACTCATTTTGATTATTTTCTCTATTTGAAAAGGAGAATTTTACCCAAAATATTATATATACACACAGAACTTCTTTGTCACTTTAAACTAAATCACCACACAAGTCATCAGCAATCTCCAGGATGATTAAATGATCATCATCACTCCAATGGACAAACATGCATCAATATTAAAGAAACTTCCATGGATTCTCTCATTTGCTACCCTTTTGAAAACACAATTTCATTAATGTTAATAATATATTTTCTCTCATTAAGATTTTAATTTTAGTTAACTAAAAATTATTTTCAGTTCTTCACATTAAGTGTACAGTCCAATTTTATTTTGTTTTGTTTTTATAATTTTAATTAGGCATCGTTTATCTAGGAATACATTCTTCCACATATGTACCTCTTTAAGAAAGCCATATTTATTCAAACTCCTAGAAACCTAATTGGCAAGAGGATGAAGATAGTAAACCTAATTTTCTGCTAATAAATTTAAATATTATTTAGATTTGTTTAAATTAATTTTAATGGATTTCTGGAATTCCATTGCATATTTCTTGCTTTTTTAAACCTGTTTTTTGGAACTGCTGTTATTTTAAATAATGAATTTTTTTCCCAGGTATCAGAGCTTTCTGTATCATATCTAATTAGTGATACAATTTAATTATGTGGAGAATTATATCAATGACTGTATTCATTTCATATCTTTTAATCACTTTTGCTCCCTCCATTTTGATATGATTCTTTTAACATGGCTCTTTCCATGGACCTATGTGTTATGATGACGCCATTGAAGACACTGGCATACAGGACATGGTCTACTATGATTTGCAGACATCTCAAGGTAATTCAAGAACAACATGCTTGAACTGTGTCACGGATCCATTCTGGAATTATAATTTTACCAAATAGATCTGATGTTCTAGCAATTGATTTGTTGTTCCCAAGAATCATTTGAACATACTTAAGCATTAGTCTAATAGTATTTGTGTCCATTGATTAGTCGATAATAGTAAGCACGAGAGTGGTACTTTTATTTCTCCAGCTTCAGAGCTGTGAAATGCCCAAAGTTGACTTTGGCAGGAATCGAATTCAGAGCGTAGAGAATCAGAAAAGATATTGCAGAGGCATTTTCTCTAAAGCTCGACTGATTCAGTCAGAAACAATAACTGCAAACATACTGTTATTGTCATCAAGACCTTAATCACAAACAATCATCATCATCACCACAATCATCAACATTGACGTCACTGTCAACATCATCATCATAAGCATTCTATATTATTATGTATACTTAATTTCTTATATACCGAATGAATAATGTAGATCTCTGCTATATAATATAGCTCTACAATGTTACTTATCACACACACACAACCACACACACATACACATTATAAGTAGTATATAATAAGGGATATCTAGTTTATTATAGCTTATCATTAATACATTGTGTGTGTGTGTGTGTGTACTATATATAATTATGTCTCAATATATGTAATATATATCATACTAAATATTGTTTGACAATAACATAATATTACATAGATGTAATATATATGTATGTATATGTATGTGTGTGTGTGTGTGTGTGTGTGTGTGTGTGTGTGTGTGTGTGTGTGTGTATATATATATATATATATATACATATATATATAATGAATTATATCTATAATTCTTCCACTGGTGTGTGGTGATGGGTTGGTGTTATCTCTTTAATCTTGTTTATTGTTTAAAGTTTTGTATTAACTTAATCCACTAACTTGAAACAGCCGTATATCTATCTTAGAGGTTTACAATAAATAGCTTACATTCTATAATAACATATATTAGTTTTGTGAATAGCTAAACTGTAAACAATATAGCGATATATGCATATATGTAGACGTGTGTGTATGTGTATGCATGCACACTTACATATATGCAAATATTAATTTACATGTATGTATGCATGTGTGTATATGTCTATATGTATGTATGTATACGCACAGTACAATATTTCTTCACATACATCATCATCATCATCATCATTATCTAACGTCCTTTTTTCCATGCAGGTGAACAGCTTGAAAAGAACAGACAAACCAGAGAACTCCACCAGGTTCTATGCTTGTTTTTGCATGGTTTCTCCAGCTGGATGCCCTTCTTAATGCCAACCACTTTACAATGTGAACTGGGAGCATTTTGCATCACATCAACACTGATGAGGTTGCCAAGTAGCCTCAAGATAAAACCCCGCTCAGCTGAGCTGGATTTAGACAGGAGGAATAAGAAACTGCGATGGAGGGAGAGAAGCAAGTGTCTTGCTGAAGGGGTGAGTATATAGCTTGTCCACCTGGAAAGTGGGAGAGAGAGAGAGAGAGAGGGAGAGAAAGGAAGAGAAGTGAGATCCTCATCCAATGTGAGCATGAGAGAGAAGAGAGGATAGAAGAGGAGAAAAAGTGGATGTGTAAGTAAATGCTATGAGAGATGATTGGAGACAGGAAAGGAGTTGGATGTAAAGGATCTCAGTTGAGCGAAGGGGGAAAGGGAAGGGAATAAGGTAACCTAGGAAACTGATTGAAGAAGAGTGGGTGTCAGAAGATGAGTTGTTGGGGAAGGCTTCACAGAATCTCAATTCTACTGAGATGGCTGGGTCTTCTCAAGCTCAACATATCGCTATAACATCTCAGTCCTCCACTTTCTCCTCTATGAAACTCATCATATACATATATAGACAGACAGACAGACAGATAGATAGACAAACAGACAGACAGACAGATAGATAGATAGCAGAGGCATGGTTGTGTGTTTAAGAAGCTTGCTTTACAACCACATGGTCTTAAGTTCCATCCCACTGCTTGGATGTCTGTCACATGTGTGTGTGTGTGTATATATATACCCTTCTCTTGACTTCAGTTGATGATTGTAACTGGGCATCATTTCCAGTCATCCACAACTGGGCATGGCAGAAATATTACCTTATTTGGAAACAGTGGAAAGGTTGGCAACAAGAAGAGCATCCATCTATATAAAATCTGCTTCAACAAATTCCTTCCAACCCATGCAAGCATAAAAAGTAGATGCTAAATGATGAGGATGATGTTGATAATAATGAAGATGATTGACCCCCCCACCCTGCAATTCTTAATTTTAAGTCTCATACTTATTCTATTGGTTTCTTTTGTCAAACCACTAAATTACAAGGATGTAAACAAACCAACACTGGCTGTCAAGTACTGAGGGAGACACAAAAACTCAATGACATAAACACATGTACACGTACACACACACACACACACATACACACACACACAAACACACACCGTTCATTTTTCCACATTTGACCCTTTTCTTGTTCTTTCCTATCCTAAAACTTGCTTGGCAACCTCCCTAATGCCAAAAGCACAAAGAAAAGAGAGAACAAAGTACAGACTGTGAAGTGGTTGGCATTAGCTTGGGCATTCAGCCCTAGAAACCCTACCAAGGCTGACCTGCAGCACACTGGATCCTGTCAAACCATCCAATCCTGACGATCATGGGGGAAAGATGACAAGGATGATGATGATGATGATGATATCTACGACAGGCCTCCACACAGTCTTCACTGACCAGTTTTACTCACAAAGCATTGGTCAGCCCAAGGGTGTTGTAGAAGAGACTTGCTGAAGGTGACATGCAGTGGGATTGAACTCAAAACCAAGTGGTTGCAAAGTGAGCTTCTTAGCCACTCAGCCATGAAATTTAATCACATTTTACTCAGAAGAGTATCTTTCTACACCATGTATTGAGTACTTTATCCTTCTACTTGTATACAGCAATATATATATATATATATATATATATACACATCTATATAAATTCACATAATTGCATGCACACATCACACATCCACAGATAATCACACATAGATGGCAGGGGTGGTAGTGACAGTGGTGATAGTGGTGGTGGAGGCGATAGTGGTAGTGATGTGGTAGTAGTAGCAGTGGTGGTAGGGGAGGTTGATGGAAAAGGTGATGGTGGCTGATATAGTGTGTTGTTGCTGTTGTGGTGGTGGTGGTGGTGGTAGTATTGTTGTTTGTTTGTTGTGATGGTAGTAGTGTTGGATGTGGTGATAGTGGCTGGTGCAATGTTGCTCCTGTTGGTAGTGGTAGTAGTTTAGGTGGTGGCAGTAGTTGCATCAGGAGTGATGATGATGGTAGTGGTGGTGGTCGTGGTGGCACTAGTGGTGGTGGGGGATGTTGGTGCCAAGGTGAAACACAAACGTCTAACGGAACCATTTGTAATCCCAACAACACCATTGTCATCACTCACTCTCTGCCGCCAACCTTCAACGATGACGATACTGCTGCAAGGATTTGGGCCCCAGTGGAATTGTGGGTAATTTTGAACTCAATCACAGAAACAGTAATTAACTCATGTCTCCAGTGGCTGCACATTCATATACAGACACACATATACAGACCCACACATACTCACACACATCTGCGTCTATATAAACACACACGTGTGTGCATGTGTGTACGAACCACACACTCTTTTTAACTCTCTTTTTCGAGTTCTCTTTACTTGTCTGCCTGTCCCCTCCCCCTCTCCCTGTTCTTCCTACACACACTGACATATACATTTGTTTGTCAATACATTGTGTATGCACACACACACACACACACACACATACACACACACACACACACACACACACACAATACATATATATATAATCTCAAATTAAAAACCACAAACCTTGAATTAAAGATTATCTTAACTCTCTCAGCAGACCGAATACTTCTTTTACTTGTTGAAGCATTACTATATAATATATATGGAAAAAAAGTCAAGGTAGAAAATGCTAAAATAATTTTATAATAAACATTTCAGTACCGGTTTCGGTCATTGAGACTTTTTCAACTGTAAGTATGGAAAACAATTAAATTTTGGAAAAATTAAAAGAAAAGTTTTTTAAAAGAATATTTGCATAGCATTCAAATCCAAGGGGCATTTTCCTTGTTTCTGCCTCTCTTGTTTACTCTAGTGGGTTTGAGGTCGTTGTGTGTATATATATATATATATACATACACACACACACACACATATATATATATATATATATATATATATATATATATATATATATATACATGTATGTATGTATGTATAAGTATATAATTTATATAAGCATGCATATATATGTATGTGTGTATTTGAAAATACAAACTCACATATATCTTTAAAAATTCACTTTTACTGACAGGGTTCCAGTTATATTATTGTCTTTAAATGATACTTGAGAATGCAATATACATACATATATATATTTAGATATAGATTCATATATACATACACACACACACACACCTATATAAGTACATACATACATATATATAGAGATATAAATATATATATACATATATGTATATATTTATGTCTGTGTACATACATGTATATGAAGACCTACACGTCCATCTATGTGAGGGGCTTTCGTTGATCCACCTGTCATGTTAATGTGTATAAAACGTTGAGACATGAACTGTTCTCATTTTAACCTGACACCTTGAAATATAACGAATTGATATCTCTCGGTGAAACTGTAGATGCTGAGGGTGATGATGGTGATGGTGATGCTGTCAGTGTTGTTGTTACTGTTGTTGGTGGTGGTGGTGGTGACGCTTGTTGCTGATGATGCTGATGATATTGGTATTGAGAATGATGTTAATGGCAATGATAACAGTGATGACGACAAAGATGACAATGACAATAGTGGTGGTGGTGGTGGTGGTGGTGACGATGGTAGAGGTGGCAGTGGCGCCTGAAGTGGTGTTGGTGTGGTAAAGACATTGATATTACTGCTGCTGATGATGATGGTAATGATGATCATCATCATCATGATCATGACTACAATGACAACAACACTAGCACAGCCTGCAATGACTATATTATCATAGCTGTTTGTTGTTTGTTGTTTTTGTTATTTGTGTTACAGTGCAAACCGTTGATAGGAGTTTGATTTCCATTCAATATTTCTGGATAGATATTTATTCTTTGATAAGTGATTCATTCTTTTTTGTTTTCACTACTTTAATTGTTGTTGTCTTTTCTAAAAAGTCGAGATAGTTTTATATCGTTTTTATATATATATATATATATATATATATATATATATATATATTCATATTTATGTGTGTGTATCTACATATACACATACACACACGTATCTATTTACCTATATATGTCTATCAACCTATACACATACATATATTTATATGTATGTATATACATATATGTGTATATATTTATATGCATACATACTTTTAAGTATATACTCATTTCACCTAGTTTATCCTATTAAATTTGTGAGGAATTTTCCCATTTGTTCTTTTTTTGTTTTTTTTTTTGTTGACAGAAAATCTTGGAAGTTGATGCAACCTTGTGACGTGTCAGGTAATTCTACAGAGAATGGATGGGAGATTGTGATTTCTGTAATAAGGATGATGGCATGGTGTTGAAGATGATGATGATGATGCTTTTGATGACAATGACAACAATGATGTTAGTGAGGATGATGATGGTGTACAATGATGTTGGTGATGGACATGATGTTTAGGATTATGATAAGAATAATGACGATGATGACAATGATGATGGTGCAAATGATGCTGTTGATGATGATGTATCCAATGATGAAAGCAATAACAACAATCCAGGATCCTTCTGTTCTCAAATCCAAATTTCACTGTTTGCTGGCATTGGTGAAATCATTTTAAACGAGAGGCATGAAGCATTGATGCAGGAGAGGAAGATCACTAAATGCTGTACAACACCCTCTTTCGAACGAACCCCTTTAATGCCAATTTTGATAAATCAAAGAGCACTAAGCATTAATTACTCAATGTCTCTGAATATTGTGATGGGATGATGATAGTGATGTCCTTGTCTCTGATGATGACGAAGATGATGATGACAATGAAGGTGAAATGATGAACAATGATGACAATAATGGTAAATAAAGCAGATTTCAAAAACGAATTTGGGATTTTTTAAATTTGTTTACCTCAGCTTGAAGATAATAATATTGTCTCTTTCTCACTCCCTTTCTCTCTTCCTCTCTCTCTGTTTCTCTCTTTCCCTTTTGTACACATGTTGTTTTCTCTATGTAAGCATGTGTGTACATGTATTAGTTATAGCTGCCTATCTATAGACAGACAGACAAATAGATACAAGCTTAAACCTTTATATGCTCACACATCCAAATTCACATTCATTCAAAAGCAGATCACACCCAAATATACACACATGCATACATACACACACACATGTGTATACACATATACATATATATACAATGAGAACCGAATGAATGAATGCATATATATATATATATATAAACATGTATATATGCTCAGAAAAGTCTTTTTCAAATGCTTCTAATTCCGAAACGCACCACTTCACACACACACACACACACACATACACATATATACATACACACAGAAACGTTAGCACGCCGGGTGAAATGCTTAGCGGTATTTCGTCTGCCGCTACGTTCTGAGTTCAAATTCCGCCAAGGTCGAATTTGCCTTTCATCCTTTCGGGGTCGATTAAATAAGTACCAGTTACACACTGGGGTCGGTATAATCGACTTAATCATTTGTCTGTCCTTGTTTGTCCCCTCTGTGTGTAGCCCCTTGTGGGTAGTAAAGAAATAACACATACATACATACATATATATATATACATACACACACACATATATATATGTGTGTATGTATATATATATATATATATATATATATATATATATATACAATTTCTTGTCGAACAACCACACAGATGGATTCGTTTATAGTGATCAAATGTTTGTGTACACATGAGCTCATTCCCTCCATCAAATCAACATTACCTGTACAGGTGCACTGTGTGCCACATGTCAGGTGAAGAAATGATCACAGAGCAACATGAAATGAGGTGCTTTGCTCAAGAGCACAACACAATGCCCGGTCTGAGAATCGAACCCATGATGTCACAATCGTGAGTGCAACACCCTAACCACAAAGCCATGTACCTTCATGCATATATATATATATATATAGTCTTACGACTATTTTTAGTAGTTGATCTTTATCTCAATAATCTTTTCTAACTGATTAACTAATCCAGCCCACACTAAGTGTTTCTATAATCTGCTTGGAAGAATAAAGAGGGAGAGAGGGAATAAAAGAGGGGCAGTGACATAGAGAGAAAGACATAGAAAGAGAGGTGGATGGAGAGAAAGAAAGCAATATAGAGGGAGTGAGAGAGTGATAGATACAATATCAAATTCTATTTTGGTCACACTGCTATCAAGTATCAACCATTTGGTGAGCGACAGAAGAAATACTCAGAGTTACAATTGAAGAGCCTTCAGCTTTTAATATATGAGGATATTAAAGTGTATATTAATTCAGTGTGTGTATGTGTGTGTGTGCATGTAGGCACAGGCCTGACTGTGTGGTAAGAAGTTTGTTTCCCAACCACAAGGTTCTGAGTTCAGTTCCAATGCGTGGCACTTTGGACAACTGTCTCCCACTATAACCCTCCCTGGGCTGACCAAATCCTTGTGAGTGGATTTGGTAGACAGAAACTGAAGGAAGTCCATCATTATATATACAAATGCATGTGTATACAGTGCAACTTAAAATTCCTCGGAAATGACCAGCAATTAGAACTTTATGTATTGCCATGCATCTCAAGGGATTCCATGTGAAGGACTCAGAGAACAGTCCATGTCTTTCTTCTTTAGATTCCTGTTGCCAATATCCCAAAGTACAAATAAAACAAAAGAGGAGGGTTTGTTTAGAAATAATCATTTAGCTACATCATCTTACATATATTTCTTTAACAAAGAAGGATTCTTTGCCTCATAGTATAAATTATATAATCAAATTTCTTTGTGAAATCTTCAGAGACATGTAACATTCATTCATACTTATTACTGGATTAGTGACAGTTTTACCAATCATTGATAAGCAGTTGTTACTGATTCAGTAATCTTAGAAATGGAGGTTACATGTCTCTGATGATTAGACAATGTAATTTGATTATAAAATTTAATTCTGCAGCTAATGATCATTCTGTGATCATGTATCATCCATAAGATGGTGTAATTAAGCATTTTAAAAACAATTCCTCATGTTGTAATTTGTTTTCTACACACATGCATACATATACAACACACACACACACACACACACACACACACACACACACATGCGATGGATTTCTTTCAGTTTCCCTCTACCAAACTCATTGACAAGACTTTGGTCAGCACAAGGCTCGGGTAGAGGATATTGGCTCAAGTAGTTTAACTGACCCTAAAATTATGTAAGGAAAACAAGCTTCTTAATCACACAACCATACCTGGCACCTATATTTACATTTATCTATCCATGCGGATCTCTCTCTCTCTCTTTCTCTCTATTATATATATATATCATCATCATCATTTAACGTCCGCTTTCCATGCTAGCATGGGTTGGACGATTTGACTGAGGACTGATGAAACCAGATGGCTACACCAGGCTCCAATCTGATCTGGCAGAGTTTCTACAGCTGGATGCCCTTCCTAACGCCAACCACTCCGAGAGTGTAGTGGGTGTTTTTACGTGCCACCGGCATGAGGGCCAGTCAGGCGGTAATGGCAACGGCCACGCTCAAAATGGTGTTCTTTACGTGCCACCTGCACAAGAGCCAGTGCAGTTTGCAAAATGTCACAAAAAAGGAAAACTATAATTGTCACTAAATATGACTAGGGTGTTAGGAACACCTACATTGCTAGAAATAAGAGCTAAAATGCTCTAATGTTGTAGTCAAAGCACACACACACACACATTTAGACTTTCCTTTATTATGAAATATTTCTTTGTCATGGTTGTCATTAATGTTGTTCTTGTTACATATATATTTGTCGTACGTATTTTTGTTTGCTTTTCTTGATTTTCTTTTCGTATTGTTGTTATCGTTGATGTCATTAGTGCTTTTGTTGATTTAAATATACATTTTTTATGATATTATGTATATATAACTATATATATCTATACAAATATATATGTGTATGTGTATACATGTATATCTATCTATATATATACATATATATATATATTCATACACACACACACACACATATATACACAAATATATATGTATATGTGTGTATATATATATATATATACATATATACATATATATATATATATATATATATATATATATATATATATATACATATGTATACTCACACACACACATATATGATAGTCAACAAGGAAAATTTAGAAAATAATCTTATTTTTAAGATGAGATTTTGGAAAAAAAACAATAATGCAAACTGTAAAAAAATATATAACAAGACAACAACAAAAACAAATAATAGAAACAAGCAAAATTGAAATAAAAAACAGATAAGTTAAAAAACAAAATGAAAATTTTTTATCATCTCTCTCGCCATCAGAGGGGAAGTGGAGGGGAGAAAATTACACGGCACATGGAAATTTCATCATCATTGTCATTATCTTCTCATCATCATCGTTGTTGTTTCTATTGTTCTTGTAATACTCTATTATTGTTAATTTGTAGAAAGATTTAACTAGAGCATATACAGATGTATACATGTGTCTATGTATGAGTGTGTATATGTATTTGTATATCTATATATCTATATATCTATATATATATATATATATATATATATACCCCCACCATACACACACACTTATAAATGTGTGAGAGTATATATATATATATATATATATATATATATATATATATATATATATATATACAAATGTGCATATGTAGATGCAACCACAGACATATGTATATATACAATACATGCATATATATACACATAAATATATAATATGTATATAGGTATGTATGTATGCATGTATGCATGAATATAATTACACATCTATTTAAGTAACTGATTAACAGAAAAAACTTTGAAATCTTTGAGAGGGGAGGGTGGTGTGGGGCGTTCAAAGAACTAATCACTGTCACAAGGATATTTTGATTTCCAAGACGGAAGAATTTTAGAATTTATTTAAGAAAATAATAATCTTCTTCAATGAATAACATCTGAATGTCTGCAGAAAGTGATTAACTGTGAAAGAAAGAATTAGAGAGGGTGATTATTAGCTTCCAAATATCTCTTATTCTGCTTCTTTTGGCTGTGTGGTTAAGAAATTTACTTCACTGTCCCATAGTGCTGGATTCAATCCCATTGCACAGTTACATGGGAAAGTGTCATCCTATGAGTCCAAAGACTCATAGGATTTACCTGGTCTCCATGCCTCAGCTGGCAAAAATGAGTAATCCTGCAACAGACTGGCATCCTATCCCATGGCAGGGGTGAATATATGTGCCACAAAACCTGGGAAACTGGCCCTATGAATACATATGACTCAGGAAGGATCCCATGGTGTGTAAGATGAATCAGGACTGCAACACACACACACTGCCAAAATATAGATCATGGTACAATGTCAAAGACTTTCTTCTTCAGTTCAACAAATGCTTATTCTTAGCTTGAAACTTCTCTTGCAGTTGTCAGCCATGTAACTCCTATAAAGCAAAAAACCTGCTCAACCCCCTTTTTCCATACTTTAAACCGTCATCTCCTAGCTTAAATCTATCCCTCCTCAGGGCTTGTGATGTCAAAGTTGCAAGGTGATTTCATTGGTGCTGGTGGTACTAAAAAGAACTCAATACACCCTGTAAAGTGGTTGGTTTTAGCAAAAGTACCCAGCTTTAGAAACGATGCCAAAGCAAATATTAGAGCATGATGCAGTGCCCAGACACCTCACACCTCCAGCCAGGCCATTCAAAGTATGCCAGCGCGGAAGATGGGCATCGAATGATGAGGAGAACGACGACCATGATACAGACTTATGAAATTCATTTGGGCATCAGTAAGCAAATGCGTAGCAACAAGGAGGACTATAACCATCACTGAATATGGCTGAGCATTATAAACACCTACATTGTATGTGTATATATATATATATATATGTGTGTGTATGCATATATATGCATTTATAAACATGCATGAATATACACACACACACACACACATATATATATGTATATAAGTGAATATATGTATGCATATATACATATATGTATGTATACAATGTACAAATACATATATTTTATGCAAACGCAAACAGATGCTCAAATATATGAATGCATACATGTATATACACACACACACACATGCATAAATGCACAGTGTTTATCTTTTTTAAATAAATATGTTTGTGATACATTTGAACTAAAATTTCAACAAAATACATTAGCATTATGTAAATTAGTTGAAACTTTTTAGAAGATTAATGAGGTTACATACAGAACAAGAAAATTAGGAGAGGCAGAGGGAAGGCGGAGGAAAGATGATTGCTGTTGGTGTTGTTCCTATTGTCATTGTAAATAGTTTTATGTAATGGAGATGGATTGAAGAGAACAGAGCGATAAACAATTTTGAGATTTAGTTGTGATGTTGGTTATAGTTAAACCTAATCTAGTGCAATGATGTAGTGACGTATATCTGATTTCCTTGCTCCTCTTCCTCTCTGGACTAACTCATTCCTTATCTCCATTTGTTACACCAGTCTCCATTCTGGTGCACTTATCCACGCATCCATCTTTGTGGTTCTTCTATCCTGTTCTCTCTCTTCCATTCATTCTCTTTCGAAATACGCCAACCACAGATTCACTTCTGCAAGACACCTACCCTTGTCCCTCCATTTTAGTTCCTTCTCCCTCAGTGCTATACCCAACTCTGTTGAGAGGTCTTGTCTTGTAAGTACTCAACCAGTGTTGATGCTATGAACAAAAAAAGCACCCAATACACTTTCTTAGGGTTAGGGCATCAAGCAGCAGAAGCCGAGCCAAAGTAGGCAGTAAAGCTAATCGTATGAGGACATATTTTAGCCAGGAAGGAAGGTCAAGCAATATTTTTTTTTCTTTTGTGGGGGGCTGTACAGAAAGTGCATATAAGGCACAGATTAGACCTGCCAAATTTGAGGTTTACCTTCTATGCTTGAAAATAAGGTAAATTGTATGATGGACAAAGAGACTGCAAAGGACAAGACTGAGAAGAGACACTCTTTCTACTTTTTGCTAAATCATCATCAACTTCACTAAGTTGCACTTGACAACAGCAACAATAACAATTAACAAAACAAAAATGATAAAATTGGTGTTCCATATTAATTCAGTCAGTCAGACATGGCAAGAATGGAATGGCGACAGTAAAGAAGTCCCAACTCTTGTATAAAGTAGATTAAAGATTTATTTATTTTAAAATGCAAACTAACATTTTTTTGTAAAGAGATTTGGAATTTTATTTTGGTTTGAAATAATAAAAAAAAAAAAATGATCGAATAAATAAATTAATAAAATTTGAAATAAGTTGTCTTTTGTTAATGAATAACATTGTGTAAATATTGGATATATATATATACATTCATACATATATATATATATACACACATACACACACACATAATATATATACACATATATATATATACATATATGCATACATACGCACACACATCTATACAAATATATGTGTGTGTGCATGTATATATATATTAAATATGTTACACATCGTTAGCCATTAACAAAAGAAAACATACAAAATATGCTTTACATATGTATATAGATAGATGTATAATACATGTGTATATATGTATATATATATATATATATATATATATATATATATGGTGTGTGTGTATTTATATATGTGTGTGTGTGTGTGTGTGTATTTGTATTTTTACACACAGATTCAAAATTTTTGTCACTTATGGAATTGTTTTATTTCTCAAATTTTTTTTTTTCAATTTAAAAAAATCCAAAATGAAATTCCAAACTCTTTAATAAAAAGTTGGTTTTCTTTCTAAGAAGTCTTTATTTAAAATTAATCTTTAATCCACTTTATAAAGAAATATATATTTACGATTTAAGTTAAACAACAAACTTTATGCACGCACGTGAGGCACTGCAATGAGTTGGAATCGCAAAGAGACATCACGAGATATCATATGGTGCAGCGGCAGAATTAGCAGTTTAGAGAGAAATTAGTAAGCCATGGCATGAATGGGTAAAAGACATTTTGGCATGGCTGCTTTGGCGCTCATCATTTGGCAATGCTCACTTATGTTCCCTACTTTACTCTTTCCTCACTCTCTATCTGTGTCTGTCTGCCTGCTTGTCTGCCTGTCTATCTGGATATCTATTTATATGTATGTGTGTGTGCATGCAAGTGTGTGTGTAGGTAGGTAGAAATGTATGTATGTATGTGTTGTGTGTGTGTGTGTGTGTGTGTGTATGCCTGTAGGTAGGTATGTAATACTATATATATACAAATACATATACCATTGATGAAAGTAACCTGTCATTCCTTCAGAGGTTTAATAAAATAGAATATCAGTAATATACTGAGGTCTATAGAAACAGTGAAAACCATAATGTTGCCTTTAGAATTTTGCCACCATGGCAAAAATCAGTTATTAGTTCCAATGAAAACATGTCTAGCCACCACCACCACCACCACCACCTAAACCATAAAACCTCTTCATTTTTGTCCCCCCCCCCCCACTACTACTACCACTACTACTACCATCAGCACCAGAACCACCACAGCAAATGACAACAGCTACAGCAACAACCATCATCACCACCACAATCGTAACAACAGTAACCACAACAACGTTATTCAACTACATTTCTGTTATTTCATTGATCTAAACAATATGGAAAGAGAAAGAATGAAAGATAGATAGGCAGAGAAACAGACAGACAGATAGATAGGCTAAGATATATACACACATTCACACACACACATATAGAGGGAGAGAGAGAGAGAAAGAGAGAGAGATAAAGATAAAGATAGAGAGACACAGACAGAAAGCTAGATAAACTGATAGACAGATAGAGAGAAGGGGAGAAAAATGGGAAAGTAAAGGAGAGAGAGAGATGTGACAGTTCTAAGCCATTTAATTAGTGGTTTTGTTGACTCCATCACATCAGTAATTATGGCAGACAACATGATGAATCTTTCACATGGACAAATTCATTATCTTCACTAGCTTACTTCTCTCTCTCTCTCTCTCTCTCTCTCTGTATGACTGGCTGGTTGTGTGATTTGCTGTTTCGTGGGCTAGTTACTTGGTTTTTGGTTTGCAGGTTTGCTGGTTTGATGTCTGGTTAATTTCACACACACACACACACACACACACACACACACACACAGAGGATATTTTATTAAATCACTGAGATTTCATAAACTGTTACTCAGAGTTTCAGTAAACTGATCATCAGACAGTCGTGCAGTGATATTGTCTGGTGATAATTGCATGGAACTCTGAGAAACAGTTTGTGAAGTCTTTCCAGCTTCAATGAATTACTATTTTACTCTACCTTTGGAATCTGAGTAGTTTTTATATATATAACAAAATAAGTATGTATCTGTGTGTCTGTCTACCTATCTACCTATTTATCTATCTATCTGTCTGTCTGTCTGTCTCACAGACACAATGTGGCCGATGCCAGCACTGCGTAAGAAGAACCCATGCCAGTGGCATGTAGAAAGAACCTTTCATGCATTGGCTATCAAGGAGGCAATGACAAATGACCAAAACCTTTGGCATTGTGCTGTGCTTGGGAAGAAGAGCCATGAAGCCAAGTGAAGTTGTAGTCATGGCAGATACTGGTGTCACGCAACTGGCACCCATGCTGGTGGCACATGAAAGCACCCATTATACTCTTGGAGTGGTTGGCGTTAAGAAGGGTATCCAGTCATAGAAACCCTGCCAAATCAGACAGGAATCTGGTGCAGCTCCTCAGATTA
>NC_142948.1:39886990-39904490 GCF_046866305.1 Octopus bimaculoides | reverse complement strand
CTTGCACTCTTACTTTCTCACTCTTGCTCTGATTCTTTCTCTCTCTCTCCTCCCCTCTATCATCACATACAGATGCGTATCCACATGTGCATACATAAATAAACACTCACATGCACACACACACACAGATATATGTAGCTACATACACAATTATATATATATATATACATATACTGCACATATACACACACACATATACATATATCAATATACATACATATATATGCACACACTTACACAGATAATTTCTGAACGTGCACACTGACACATACACAGATACACTCACACACACAAACACACACAGACAATTCATACTTCCTCTAAGACACACACAGATACATTTACCGATGTCATGTTTTACTTTGGCGCCAGGTCTATAGGTTAATAAAACAGTGATGATTTGGTGAGATTCTTCATCAAATTCTTCCAATTCAATCCAGGATTGGAAATGTCAGACAATCCATGATGACAAATTGAAGAATATTCCACAGCTACAAGAAATTACCAAAATGTTTATCACAGAGTCTCACTAGAAGAACTCTGGCAGGTCTTGAGATTTAAATGTTTCTTTGTATGTATGTATGTATGTATGTATGGATAGGTGGATGGCTAGAGGAGTTTGCCTGCATTGTGTAGGTCTGTTTGTATGTATGTATGAACATATGTGTATATGCATGTTCATCAGTATATCTGCATTTATGTGCATTTGTATATTTGATATGTGCATATGTTTGTTTGTATGTATGTACATTTGTCTGCTTTCATGTATGTATGTGTATATAAATAGATGCATGTGATTCCACTCATGACCATCCCATCTTTTAAAAAGACATAGCATGTCTAAGACTACAGTATCCAATGTTCTTCCATGGTGTTGTTTAGCCCAGGCCATTGCTAAGCCATTAGGCATTTGATCAGAAGTAGTCTGGCTATGGCTATCAATACCAACCAGCCAACCAACAAGTCAGCCAGCCTGCCTGCCTGTCTTGATATATGTATATATATCAAGATTTGTTGAGAAGACCATTTGAGTCAAGTAAAACCAATATCATAGCTGTGGCCAGTGCCCCCTGACTGACTCCTGTGCCAGTGGCACGTAAAATGCAACATCTAATCTTTTACAAGAAAAAGGCTTTCGCTTGCTTGCCTCGTGTGTGTGTGTGTGTGTGTGTGTGTCTGTGTTGTGTGTGTGTGTATGTACATATAAAGGGAAAGGTTAATTATATCATATACATACCATACACAATGTATGTGGGTGCAAGGGTATGTTTGTTAGTTTGTCTGTATGTATGTGTATGTTGTGCACATGTGAGTGTGTGTGTGTGTGTCTGTCTGCATCACATGTTTGTATTTTGTGCATACAAAACCCACAAACACCCCCACACAATTGTAAGAAGTGAAAGGTAGAAATCACAAGAAAATTATAAACACCATTGCCACCAGCACAACAACAACAACAACAACAACACTGAAGGAAACTAAAAACAAAAGGACAGAAATGTATGACATAATTAGAATAAAGGTAAAGAGAAAAAGAAACAACAAAAACCCCTAATACTAACAGTGAACTGATGAGAAACAACAATAAGGAAACAGTGGTGGTGGTGGTGGTGGTGGTCCAAGGTAAACTATATAAGAGAGGATGGGGTGGAGGGAATGAACTCTGCAGGAAAGAGAAGAGCTGGTGGGGAGGGGTGCAGCAGTGTTAGAATCATAGTGATGATGATGGGAGTAGTAACAGTGGTAGGGTGGTGGTGGGTGGAGTAGGGAGGGTCCAGTTTGTACGTAACGAAGTTGTGATGACATGTTGTCTAATTGCCCGTTATTCAGTCTTCAATTAATCAGCCATCATTATATCATACTCATTGTGTCATCAGCTTGGTGGTAGGAGTGGTGGTGGTAGGAGTGGTGGTGGTAGGAGTGGTGGTGTTGGTGTTAGTGGTTATGTGGTGGGATGGTGGTGGGTGTGGTGATTGTCATTGGAGGGAATCTTCTGCTTCATTTGTATTTCCTGCATCTTCATGCATCACCGTCATCGCCACCAGTTCATTCATCATCATCATCATCATCCTAATTGTGATCATCATCATTTCACAGCAAATACATGAAGTCATCATTTGAGACCCAGAATATCTTCTGCTGGGTATTGAACTCAGCACTACAAGCAACCAAAGGAACACTCATCAGTTTCACAGCACAACCGTTGCTAGAAATAGCAGCTAAATTTCCTCCTGAACACCCACCCCCTCCAAAAATCATACCCTACCATTTTAAGTAAGCAAGGCATACAGTAAATAATAAAGTCCCGCATGTACCACTGAAAAGGTAGGATGGCTATGGTTGGAGCACTCCTTGTTTTGTCATTGCCCAACAGTTGTGAACGAGAGTCAGACAACCAATAGAATTTGTTGATAATTTTTTCTGAAGACCTGCCCAGTTTTGGAGAAATATTAATTTGCTTTGAAACAGGTGATGGTCGGGTAACAGGAAGGGGCTTGGAAGGGCCTCAGGCCACAGAAAATCTGCCTCAACAATTTCCATCCAACTCAGGTAAGCAGGAACAAGAGAATGTTAAAATGACGGTGATGATGATGATGAGGTTGTTAAGTGCTAATATATTATACATAGGAGGAAACTAAAAGAGTATGGCCATACTAGGGCAGTGCCAAATTATTTAGTTATGCTAGTTATGCCTGTAGTGATGAAAAGTAATCAATGATAAATTCCAGTCAAAAAAGATAAAGGAGACAATCAATTAAATTCAAATTAATCAAATAAAGTTAATGAAACAAGATGCAGTACAGGGGGGGGGGGGGAGTAAGCTAGAGTTTTAGTTAAATACAGAGAGAGATCTTCATTTAAAACTGAGTTAATTGTTAGCATAAGAATGATTTTTTAATCATGATCAGTGTAATTTCTAATTAATTAAAATCACTTGGTTTCAATACATTAACTATATCAACAGTCACAGGAAGAGGATGGTGATGATGATGGCAATAATGGTGGATGAGACGGTGGTGATGGTGCTGATGATAGGGACAGTAGTGGTGTTGGCAGTGAGGATGATGGTGGTATTGTTGATGATGATGAAGATGATGGTTATGATGATGGTGGTGGTGGTGATAGGGTGATTGTGATGGTGATGCAATGTTAGTGATTACAGAATCATAAAGAAGAAAAAAGATGGAGGAGGAGGAAGAGAATGGGAGGAAGAAGAAGAAGAACAACAACAACACAATGACGATGACAAAATGAAACAAAAGAGTGTAGTCATTTCAAAAACGAAAAGAATAAGAAGAATACAGTTTGAAGAAAATGTTTCATAACTATGCCTTTTCTGCATGCTTACAGCAGCAGTTTTATAAAAGAAATGTTATGCTGTGCCCTTGTTAAGCCTATTCTTCTAACAGTAATGGCTCCATAGGTAGCTTTTATGCAAAGAGCTCCAGCGAGCAAAACGGTGAGGGTAGAAAATATGGGAAAAAATGAAATTATTTTGAAAGAGAATTGAATGAAATGTTTAAATAATAATAATTAAATAATTCAATGGAAATTTTCTTTGAAAAATTCATAGGAGACACAGATAAATTAATGTATACAAAATGAGAATAATCAAATGCCAGACATATGGATGTGTGTATGTATAAAGAGAGAGAAACACAAATATGCATCCACACAGACATAGAAACACATGTATATACACACTTCTGAATAAGTTCATCCGGTAGCAATATATATATATCTTCTGGTACTTTGCAGGTTTCCTGAAAGTAAGTCATTAATACCACATAGACAAGCATATAGAAAAGCATTTATGCATAGACACACCTACACATACCCAAATACATTGATACATACATTATGCGTGCGTACATATACATAGATACACACACACATTTACATATATCTATCTTATCCATCTATACAAGAAAATGTATATACATATGAATGTGTGTGTGTATACAAAGTCCTGGATGCCGTAGTGAGAGACTTCCTGTTTGCAGCCGATTGTGCGCTTGCAGCATTGAATGAACCAGACCTGCAAGAACTTGCCACTTGTCCCACAGAAGCAGCAAAAGCCTTCGGACTGACCATTAGCCTGCAAGAAACTGAAGTGATGCTCCAGCATGATAGCTGTAAATGAGTGTCACCATTATGCAGCAGTGTCCTTCATGAAATGATAGGTCTCTGGTCCTCTCTGTTCTTGCTCTATAGTTGTGAGATTTGGACACTGTCCAGAGCCACCTGAACTTCTTTGATATCAGGACATTTTGCAGGACTATGGGCTGCTACTGGTCAGATTTCATACTCAACTATCAACCGATCTCAAAACTGTGAGGCATCCTATTATTTGTATGATTTCGGAGCATCTGCTCAGACTGCTTGGTTGTGTTGTTCCCTTTTCTGAGCTGGATCCTGTTTATCAGGTTCGCTTCTCAAAGTATTTGGCTGAGGTGATGCCTCATATTGGTCAGCCACATGCCACACAGTCGTGGGGTAGGAGGAAGTTCCCATCTTGTAGAGATGAGGACTGACTGGAGCACTGCATGGAAAGTTGCCTGGGACAACCTGAGAAAATATTGACAAATGGTGGATGCCGTGATGCATGACCCTAATCCTGATCTGACCTGAACATGGAAGCATCTCAGTCTATGGGAAAATATTACTTTGCTTGGAAGCAGGCTTGGTGACAGGAAAGGCATCCAGCCATAGATGTGTCTCAACAAATTCTGTCTGACCTACGCAACCATGTATGCATGTATACACACATGTGTCTACGTATCCTCACAGAATCCATTCAGAGATGAAAGAAAATATAGAAGCTTTAAAAAAAAACAAAACAAAAGACAAGTTCCCAGTAAAATCAACAGAAACTAAACGTAAGGGAGACGATGTTAAGAGAAAATAACAAAAGACAAAGTCAATAATTGGCGAGGAAGGAAATAATTAGCTGATGAAATGAAGCTTAAATTGTGCAACAGACCATAATATAGGGTATGTATAGGATACATGATATGTGTATATAAATATATATAAATGTTTATAGATATGTGTGTGTGTGTGTGTATAGATACACACACACACATATCATCATCATCATATGAATATATATATATGTATATATACACACACATATATATATTAAATAGATAGATATGTATATTTATGTGTGTATATCTAGCTATCTATTTATCTGTGTGTGTGTGTGTGTGTGTGTGTGTGTGTGTGTGTGTGTGTGTGAATTAGCAGCTCTTTAGTGTTTATTGCGTTCTGACATTGTTCTATTGAAGTTGACAAGCCCTGACAGCTCACCTGTGGTCTTCAATAACTGGTTGGTGACATTTATTGAACACTAAATATTGGCTTACAAACCCCAACACTGACACACACACACACACACACACACACACATTCATATATATGTGTGTGTGTATCTAACTTTGTCTTCCATCCTTTTAGAGTTGATAAATTAGAGTACCAGTCAAATACTAAGGCTGGTGTTATTAACCAGACCTTCTCCATGCAACAGTGAACCTGGTGCCAAAATCTGAATCTGTTATTAGCTTTACATTTTGAGTTGGGACTACTGCTCTCAACTGTGGTCACCCTACAGTGTCAGATTAATAATGGAACTTGAAGCACTTCAGCAATGTTATGCAAGTAAGACTGCATCAATGGAACAGCTGAGCTACTGGGAGAGATTGAAGGAGCTATGACTCTACTCCCTGGAGTGAAGACGGGAGAAGTATGCAGTGATATATGTGTGGAATACACTGGAGGGGCAGGCACCAAACTCTGGAATTGAGAACTATATCAGACCTATATGGATGTCACTGCTGTCCCATCTAGAGTGAGGACCATGCACTGCAATAACTTGGGATTCAAGGGCCCACAGCTATTTAACACCTTGCCAAAACATCTGAGGGACCTTCAGGGAATAGGTGTAGATGTTTTCAAGAAATAACTTGACCTCCTGCAATCCAAGGTCTCAGATGACAGGATATTGTTTCAGTGTTTTTAGTGAACCATATGCGTGTGTGTACATGTATGCGTGCGTGTAGTATAGTTTTCTGCATATAACATGTTTATATTGACTGCATAACAATACAGTCCAATATGTTAGTACATGTAACAATAACAATATGCTGTGATGTGATCAATATGTAATGCATATGTGTGTGTGTATGCATACACACACATATACATGCATATATACATGTATGGTATGTACATATGTATACACCTATGCTTAGATATAAAGTAAATAGACCGTCTGTCTATATATCAATATATTTATCAATACATTTATCAATATGCTTATTGATATTCATTCCTATTTCTTTGAATGTATCTGGATATTCATCTAAATATCACCAACCAGTCTGCCTACCTACCTCTCTCTTTTTTTTCTCTCTTCTCTGTTGTGTGTGTGTGTGTGTGTAAGTTTTTGTATGAATACTATCATACACACACACATATATATATTCACATAATATACAAAATACATATATATATTACATATAGACATGCACATATGCATACATATTTATACATACATATACACATGCAGACACACATATATGTAAATGTATATACATATACAAGTATGTGTTATACACACACACACATACTTATGTATGTGTGTATGAAGAAATACATACAAAGATAATATTGTGTATGTGTGAGTAGCAGCATTTTGCCCATCCTTACATTCTGAGTTCGAATTCTACCATGGTCAACTTTACTTTTCATCCTCTCGGGGTCGATAAATTAAGGACCCGTGAAACCCTGAGGTTGATGTAATCGATTAGTCCCCTGCCCCTAAAATTTCAGACTTTATGCCAATAGTAGAAAGGATTATTATTATTATCATTAATCTTATGAAGGTGGCATGTCTGAAAGCATACATTATGTTGTATGGATTTGGTTTTAAAGGGATTTTCAGTCAACTGTTTACAGCTGTTGCAATAAAAATGTGGCAATCAAAGTCTGCCTCTGTCACAACTGCATCCAGAAGATGCGAGTGAATAAGTTACAAATTGTTAATGGAGTTGGGAAGGATTTCAATCAAGGTGTGTTAATATAATCGATGGTGTTCCATCCTGTGGATGAAGAAAGTGACACTCAGGAGGAATTTCCACAGATTGCGGTTTACATTGTATTTCCATTATACTGGGGGGGGGGGAGCAAGGGTAGAATGTTATGTGGTGCGTTTAATGGTTTAGTCCATGTTATAGGGGTTAGAGGTTAGACGCTAACCGCTTTTTAGTAGATATAGCATTAGAAAAAGAGTTGGCAGAAACAACTTAGATTAAACTCTTTAGGGGAAGTTTAATACATGAATATATTAATGAAAGGAAATTGGGTGAAGCCTAAATGTGATGCTAATATTAGTTACTTCTTGATCGAAACCTAATCCCAAAACCCCTATATGTAGTGGGGTGGGGGTCAAAGTCAATACTACAAGCGAATTGGTCATCTAATATCTAATAACAATGGCGTTGTTCAAATCTGTTAGGGGCTTTCAATGAATTCCAAGACCAATAAAACAAAAGTATAAAAATAAAAATAAAATAAAAATATCGATATAATAATATTTCAGGCATGAACTGTTGGGGTGGTGCTTACCGATGGAAGGGCCAAGGAAAGTACTTATGGATATGTGACTAGTGTCTTATTTGAATATATCTGAGAGACATATTTAATTAACGAATAGATTTCTGTACGGGAGAAGAAGAGATGAAGAAATGTTTAGTTGAAGGGTAAACAAATGATAAACGGACGCCAATGGGTTCCTTCGTAGTTTTAAGTAGCCGGGTGTTATATTATCAATGGTGAGCTGCCATTTACTAGAAGAGTATTGATGGAGTGTTATTACGTTGTGGGTAGGTCTGAGTAATAATTACAAGTTTACTCGTAAAGTCTGAAAGTACAAGTGTTAATGTGGACGTGTCTGGGTTAAAATATATTTTTTAGGCTTTGTAGACTACAGTTGAAGGGGGGTAACTGTGTATTTCAATTAATTCTAGGGTGGAAGACATTCAGAGACATTCAGAAATAAGGTTGAGATTAGAAACAATCCTGGATATAAGCAGAAAGCATTCACGTTTCGGGACAGGTATTACTCAGCGAACTTGATTTACTACATGTTGTATTGTAATTACATCAGGTTACTAAGTTGTAAAATATTAACCAAAGAGCCATATGGGTTTATTATAGTTAGAATGGAGGTTATACTGGCTCTTGTGGTAAAAAATCAGAATATAGATATTTTGTGGCTTTATTATAACAGAAAATATTTTCTTCTCATATGAATGCCTTTATATCATTTAAGTCAAAGTGATAGACAAAAATTTTAATAAAATAACAATAACAACAAAAACAAGACAAAATAACAATGTATACATGTGTGTGTGGTTATACATATATATGTGAGTGTGTATATGTGTGCATGTATTTATATATATATATATATATATATATATATATTGTGTTTCTGTGTAAACTTGATCTATAAATTAAGAGTGAATTTTGTGTATATATTTAGAGTTGAACTGTTGATGTTCAATTTCTGGTGTATAGAAATTAATTTGGCATGAAGAAGTTAGTGAAACAGCCATAATGTTATGAAAGTCAACTGGTTAAATAAATATATATTCGCCTTACAAACCTCATGACTTTATGGTTTAATATAATCCTCACAAAATAATTTTATCACTTGGATTTTTCTAGATTTTTCGACAAATGGACACTTTACATAACACTACTTCATAATTGATTACTTTGTGGACTGACTGATAACCAACTCCATACAAGGAGCTTACTGTGATAGTCACACTGCTCACATATATATATGCGTATGTGTGTGTGTGTGTCTATATATATATATATATATATATATATATATATATATATATATATACATACATACATACATACACACACACACACACTTGTATGTATGTATGTATGTATGTATATATGTATATGTATACAGGTATACAATACATAGTAAAAGGATAGAATGAAATATATATAAAGAGAGAGAGAAGTATTTAACATATACAACCATATACATAACAACACATAAACACATATACAATTACACACAGCATACACACACACACACACACATCAAGTAATAGCACATAGTCAAGCAGAAGCTAATGGTGGTATTGGTGGAGACGGGTTCCAAATGTAACAGCATAAGTATCAGTTAATCAAATGTGATAAGAGTTGCTTTAATAGATCACTTTTATTACAGGAAGACTACTATCTTGGAGAAGCATGCCATAATGGTAAATTCTACATCTCAAATCTCCTCATCTCTGTAAGGAACTCAATGTAATAATGGAAGAAGAAATGGCAACAAGAACCAGTGTTTCCTTACCAACTGCTGCTGCCATTACATACACCCTCAGCTCTTATTATAACAACTATATACATACATATATGTATATGTATGTATGTATATACACACACGTTTACTTTATATTGCTGCCCCCTCTCTCTCTCTATCCATCTCTCTAACTATATTTCTCGTTTGTTGTCCTTGTCCCCGCTCTCTCTTTCTATCACTTCATCTATTTCTCTCTTCAATCTGACTGTCAGTCTCTTTCTCCCACTTTGTTCCTCTTCTTTTTATCTCTCTCTGTTTATCTGTCTCTCCTTCTCCCTCTCTCTTTTCTCTTTCTCACATTTTCTTTTCCTCCTCCTCCTCCTTCTCTCTCTGTCTTTGCCCTTTTCTTAATCTCTTGCTCTTCCTTCGCTTATTTCCATACAGATCAATGTTCACACTCACACATATACTTACATACACATACATATGTATATGCAGATGTGCACTTGCACACACACACACACACACATATATGTATGTATGTGTGTGTATATATATATATATATATATACACACACACACACACACATATATCTCAAGGGTTGAGAGTTTCATGCATTTGCTGAAACCCTGAATGTGGAAGATGGAACCAGATACTCCTGGAATACGGTATGTACCTCCATTACCCGTTTGTTTGTCTTCAACTGCATTGTTTACATGGTTTACACTGATGTCTTCATATGTGAGAAGCCTCAGAACTTTTAGTGCTGCTTCGAAATTCTAAAGAAAATCTGTAAACTTAAAAACTGACTGACTCTGTCTGCTGACTCTCAGAAAGTTGCTCTTAGTATTGACTGATAAACCTTTCAAATACTTGCTAGAATATTAGGTTGCAAAACAAAATACAGTGCCTGGACCAGCAATTAATATGTACATCAACACCATCATCATTTAACGTCCGTTTCCCATGCTGGCATGGGTTAGATGGTTTAACTGGAGCTGGTAAGCTGGAAGGCTGCACCAGACTCTAGTCTGATTTGGCAAGGTTTCTACAGCTGGATGTCCTTCCTAATGCCAACCACTCTGAGAGTGTAATGGGTGCTTTTTACGTGCCACTGGCACAGATGCTATTCACGTGACACTGGCAGTAGCCAAAACTTTTATTTCACTTGGTTTGATGAATCTCCTTAAGTACAGCATATCACGAAAGGTCTTGGTCACTTGTCATTGGCTCCGTGAGGCCCGACATTTGAAGATCACACCATTGGCAATGGCCACGGTTACGGTTTCACAGGTGTACCATATGTGTATCTAAATACATATATGTGAGCTATGTGAGTCTTTGGTTGAGCACAGGTGACGGTTGGCAACAGGAAAGCACATCCGGCCTTAGAAAAACTACCTCAATAAAGCCTGTCTGACTCAAATGAGGAAAGGAAACATTAAAAGATGAGGACAAAACAGAGATGCATCTCTATCTATCTGTCTGTCTGTCTGTCTGTCTACCTCAATTTATATACATATATATATATATGTATATATATATATATATATACACACACATCTGTATATGTACACACACACATGCATACACAAACACACGCACACATGTATATATATATGGCATTGAAAAAATAAAGAAACTCATAGTTGAATGAATTTAAAAACGATGACAATGGTAGTGGTACCAGAGCTGCTGCTTCTACTATTGCTATTGCTACTGATGCAGCTGATGATGATGGTGGTGGTGATGGCAATGACGACGATGATGGCAATGATGGTGGTGATGACGATGATGATGACGTGATAAATTATCATTTCAAATTATCTGCAAATTGGAAATGGAAGTAGTTGTAAAGATAACGGATAAGTCTATTGATGAGAAGTGATTGGGGGTGAGACATCAATGGAAGTTGATTGAATCAATCAGATTAGAAAACTAGGAGAGTGGGTGGGGGAGAGGAGTAGGGGAAGATAGGTGGGAGAAAAAGAAAAAGAAGGAAAGAGAGAGAAGGAAAGAAGAGAGAGTGAAAGAGTAAAAAATGTGTAAAGAAATGACAGTATATTTTACACATATACTAATATTATATGTTTATATATATATATATATATATATTCATATAGTTTATATGTATATACATACACACGTACATAACTATTTTATACATACATATATATATATATATGCATACACATATACATACGTGTGCATAAGATTCACAATATAGGTAATTATATTCATACATATACATATATACACACACACACACACACACACACACATTAATATACATACATTTCAATAAGTACATATATACTTATATGTGTGTGTGTAAATATATACAGATATACATATATTTATATACATATATATGTATAAATTTCATCTATTGATATATTTTTATGTGTGTATGTATAAATACATTTATAGATATATATATGTGAATGTCTGTCTGTATGTATATATATATATATATATATATATAGCTGTACATATGAATGTATGAATGCATGTAGGGATGTGTAGGCACAAGTGTGTGCACGTGTGTGAGAGAGAGAGAGAGAGAGAGAGACAGACAGACAGAGAGAGATTCTCAAATGAGACAACAGAAAACAAGTTGACCAAAATAACTTTCAATTTATCTGCCAGCGAGGAGACAACAAACGACAACTTTGACAACAACTAAAACATCACTTTCTACTATCACTACTGCTACCACCACCACTGCTACTACAACAGCTACTTCTATTTTTGCCATCAAGAGAGGTTTTATACTCATCCAGTGACAAATAAATTGCTATTAAGTCACACAATCTGTTAGAAATAGCAGCCAAATCTCCCTCAATCTCATATCTAGCACCTTAGAAATAAAGAAGGCAAATAGCTGGGAAAGTAAGAATGCTGGTGAAATGTTTTTCATTATGGATGTGATGGCTTAAGTTTAAACAACAAGAAGAACAACATGGCTGGTACCACCGACTTCACCAATAATACCACCATCACCACCACCACCACCAAAACTACCAATGATGTGGCCATCACATTTCTCATCCACCACTATCATCATGACCAATATTACCAGTACCAGTGCCACCCCCCCACCACCAACAAAACTACCACTGCCGTCATCACCACCACCACCAACAACAACATCAACAACACCACCATTGGCCAGAGATTAGATATATTTAAATCTTAAGATCTAAGTGTATCAGAGGAAAGATATTGAGAGAGGTGGGTGGGAAGAGGAGGTGGTGAGGGGCATGGGTGGATTATTTTGCTGCCTTTTTTTTTTAATCTTTTCTTTTCTTGCTGCCAAAGTGGAGAATTTTCCAGCATCAAAACGTTCATATACATATGTATATAGGTATATAGAAATATGTGTGTCTGTGTGTGTATTCATGCATTCATATACATACATATACATATACATATACATACATATACATATATACATATATACGCAGCATGCACTGCATGTGTCTCACAAAAGCTGGAAAACAAAATAGGAAGAAAATAAAAATGAAACCTCAAAAAGCGAACACTTCACAACAAAACGGTGAATTGCATGTGTGTGTGTGTGTGTGTGTACATGATATCTACCTACCTATCTATCAATCCATCTATCTGTCTATCTACATATATATATATATATATGTGTGTGTATATATATATGTAAGAAGGGAGGTTATAGGCCACTAACTGTTAGGGTTTGATGAGACATATGTAAAGCCAAGAACTTATTTCTACCTTAGCAGCCCTTCCTCTGTCCTGTTTGTGTTACCTATTTTGACCCACCACAAAAATCCCAAATTTTATTTAATTTGCTTTGCGGGAGAAACTGTTTTATCGAAAGGGCTGGAATGATGATGATGATGATGACCACAACAATGACGATGATGATGATGATAACTATAATTGTTGATGTTGTTTAGCCAGTCCCGTTTGAACAAACTTGTGATCAAAGCTTTTCCAGCCATGACTGTCTCATGGAAACACATGACAACACTTTTCAATCTGTCTTGTTTCTTTGATGACATGTTGCAATATGAGGGAGATTTGGCTGCTATTACTAACATGTTGAGTAACCACATTGAAACAGCCTTTCTGTCATTTGGTAAGGATTTCATCATGGGAATTGATGATAATGATTATGTTGCTATTGAGAGATGTTAATGATGATGATTATGGTTGTGGTGGTCGTCGTCATGGTGGTGGTGGTGGTGGTGAAATGGGCGTTGCTGGTGTGTGGAGCAGTTTGTAGCCTTCCACCACTACCCACACCACCACTAATACCATGTGCGATTATTACCACTCGGGAATAATAAACACAACAACAATGATAATACTGGTAATAATAATAATGATAATAATAACAATGAAATGAAAACAATAATCATTTCATATAACAACAACAACAGAATCATCAAAATAAACAAGAACAATGTGGTGTTTGTACATATATACATATATATTTATATGGTGTGTGTGTGTGTGTGTGTGTGTGTGTGTGTGTGTGTGTGTGTGTATAATAAACACCTACATTCTGTAAAATTCCGATTCTGTGTTTGAGCGGATATTGTGAAATCTTATTGAGCATGTGATAAAAACTGATTTACGTTTCTTGTAGTGCTTAGGAGAGGATGAGAGATAGGAGAGGAGATTGGTGGAGGTGGGCATGGACGGAGGAGGAGTGGAAGAGGTGTATGAAGAGATGGTGGTAGTACTGGTGTGTTGTTGGTGGTGAGTTAGTTGTGATATTGACCACAATGGTGATGATGTTGATGGGGATAATGATGATGATGTTGATTAAAAAGCAGCCGACGTAAGGACTAAAAGAACCGTTTTGGCTCTTCTTGGCGTAGTTGGCTTTTATCTCAATCAATAAAACACCCAATCACTATCAAATATCGAACAGCAAATGTTTTATGATTAATGAACTGAAATAATAATATATTCATGGTAATTACGATTAATTTTAGAAAATTTATTCATACTTTGATTTGTTTCATTTCATTAGAGAGAATAAATATACTAATGAGCATTTCATATACACATACATATATATATATATACATACACAAATACACACACACATACACATATACGTGTGTGTCTTAGTGAAGGCACATGGCTTAGTGGTTAGGGTAATCAGCTCACCATCAGAAAGTTGTGGGTACAATACACAGCAGTTTGTTTGTCCTTGGGCAAGACACTTTATTTCACTTTATTGCTCCAGTCCACTCAGCTGTCAAAACTCGAGTTGGACCTGTAATTCAAAGGGTCAGCCTTGTCACAAAAACACTATCACATCTTGCCTACCTAACAAAAGAGGAATACACAAGCTTACAAGTGGTTTCCATGCTTTAGGAATGGTCACTCGTCGCTTGAGAACCAACTTCATTCAGTACAACTGTCGACCTCCCAAACAAATGAAAACATCCTGAAAATTCATGAACAGATCTTAGAGGACCATCACCAAACAATTGACAAACTTGTTGATATGACTGGTGTCTCCTGGGGCTCCTCCCAACGAATTTTGAGGGAGGAATTGTGAATGAAAAGAGTTGCAGTAAAATTTGTGCCTCGTTTGCTCACAGAAGATCAAGAGCAGTCAGGACTGAAAGACCAGTTGGAAGTTGATCCGGACCTTTTTTTTGGAAGGTCATCCCTGGTGACGGAAGCTGGTGTTTATAGAATTTGCAGATGTGGAGGAAGTGAAAGAAAAACCAAAGGAGGCATTAAAAGTGTTCCAGGACTGCTTTGAACGGTGGAAAATGCACCTGGACTGATGCATTCCTTCAAATGGGGAATACTTTGGAGGCAAAGAATATTGCAAAATTCCGGTTTCTTTCGGGTACCCCTTCGTATACACATACACACACACATGTATGTATATAAACACACACGTATATATTCTTTTTTCTTTACTAGTTTCAGCTCAAGAGACATGGCCATTCTGGGGCACTGCTGCCATTACCACACCAGCTGCTGCTGCTACCACAAGCATCTCCACCATCACCATCACATCCACCATCAACCACCACCACCACCACCATCACCAAAGCCATCAATCTCACTCTTTCAAATTCCATTAGTCTTTATCAACAGATATTTTCCATTTGCGAAAATATAAAATAAAACAAAAAGAAAAATAATTCCATTAAAATAAGTAAGCCTAGAATTAATTTATTGAAATTATTTTAAAATTCATTAAATATTTATTTACTTATTTATTTATTAAAATTTTCATTTTCCATTATTTCTTTTACTGCTTGTTTTTTTTTTGTATTTTATTATTTTTGATTCTTGATGAGAATCTGCTCCTCTAATTAAACCATCCTGTTTGCACATCTTCACACTCCCACCTCCACCCTCCACTGTATCCCATACCCCCCCCCCCTGCACCACCAGCTACATGTTACTTTGATAGATTCAAGGAAAAGATGCAAATACATGTAACACAATTCATTCGGGTGTCATCGTGCCAACTGTTAGTCATATCATTATTATTGCTATTATTATTATCATAATGACTATTTTGTTATTGTTACTATTATTATTATTATTATTATTATTATTAGTTGTAGTAGTTTTAGTGTTGGTGGTGGTGGCCGTGGTAGCAAGGCAGTGAGAGCTGGCAGAATCGTTATTACGCTGGGCAGCATTTTGTCCGTCTCTATTTTCTGAGTTCAAATTCCACTGAGATAAACTTTGCCTGTCATCCTTTTAGGGCTCGATGAATTAAGTACCAGCGAAATACTGGGGTCCCCTAGCCTAAAATTGCAGGCCTTGTGTCTTCAGTAGAAAGGGTTACGGCAAAGCATGTCCGAATATACTCATTATTGGAATATTAAAATAAAACATTACATTCGTACACCCACCCCCAACCCCACTACTCCCCCCATATGCTATGCATACACACACACACACACATGCACATACACACACACAAGCACACAGCTCACCACAAACACACATTTATATAAACGCTTTTAATTCATCTCTATCATACTGTGTGTCCCTGCACAAGTCCACCCACCACCACCATCACCACTACCACTACTTGCAGGTGTATGTTACTGTGTCTGTGTACATGTGTCAAATAACAAGTCTACATATGTTAACATGTAGACATTTTTACATATAATATTCAAACACACACATTTGCGTATGTTTGTATTTCATTTGTATATTTGAACAAACACACACACACACGCATGCATGTATGTATATTTAGACAATATTCAAAACGATTCATTATGAGCAAACATAAAAAATTATGCCTATTAAAATCAATTATCATTATGTGTATGTATGTAAGTGTATATGAGTGTGTGTGTCGGTGTTTGTATGTAATTATGTAAAAGACATTCATACATGTTTACTTGAACAAATGAATGGAAACTTGTTGACCGATGTTGTGCTGTCTCTATTCTGCAACGGTGTTTCCAATAAGAATTGAAAATTTGATGTAATATCTTGACTGTTTTGAGAGTTTGGGAGGAGGAGGAGGAAGAGGAGGAGAAAGTTAAGAATGCCAAGCACCTGTGCTTACATTCACACACATGTAAGTATATAGAAACATGTAGACACATGCATATTAACACATAATTATATATACTTACTGAATAAAGACATACATACATACACATTCACATACCTATGTATGTGTTATTTCAAGATTTCTTGCCAATAAGGAAAGAGCCAGTTTCTAACTTAGATCCAAGGCTCCTTCATTGGAATTTCAACATTAACAACAGGCTATTTTTCTATGTATGTATTTATTTGGAGTCCGTGCATGTGCAATTTTGCATGTTTTGTTTTATGTATGTCTTCTCATGCATATTGTTGTATGTCTAGATATATGCATATAGACTTTTTGGTTTTGAGAAGCTTAAGTTCTCAAGAATGGTATTTAAGCAGTGTGTTACATATCCTAGTGTCCCAATAATTACAGGTATAAACCTGAACTTGTTATCTGGATGGAGTCACTGCAGATTTCTCAATAGTTCAGTGTAGGTATTCTCATTTTCACTGATCTTTAGCTTTATGTTAATTTCTGCTGGGCAGCTGATTTCCACAACTGGATACAGTTTCTCTTCTCTATCTCAAATCATCATGTCAGGTCTATTATGTATACATTTTATTGAGGGTTC
>NC_142948.1:39866990-39879490 GCF_046866305.1 Octopus bimaculoides | reverse complement strand
ATATATATATGCAAAAAGAAAAAGCCCAAAAACCAAAATGGGTAAAAGTAAAAAAAAAAAGAAGCTTGTAGGACTTTGTTGATCTAATGAAGAAGAGTTTACAAATATCCAACAATTATAATCCCTTTTTCTTGACTGCTCCAGATTAGAAGGTGAAAGGGGCTTCAGAGCCAAGGCACCCCCCCCCCCACCAGATTAAAAACACCATCAGTCTCTTCTTTTGCTTGAAAAACTAAGACCTTCTCAACATAATGATACATGTTGTTATTGCTGTTGTTGGTATTGTTCTGTTAGTTTATGTCTTTTTATATAATTATATTTACATCCTATATGTGTGTGTGTGTGTGTGTGTGTGTGTGTGTGTGTGTGTGTGTGTGTGTGTGTGTGTGATTTATTTTATTTATTTTTGGCTTTTATAGAAACATTTTATTTGTTTTTTTTAAATGCTATAATTTTTGCATTGTTTATTTAGTTTCTGCCTTTATATTTGCTTGTTTGTTTTGTGTGTGTATATATGCATTTATTTATCTATATATATATACATGATATATGTCTATACATCTGGATAAATGGGTTATTATTATTATTATTATTATTAATGAAGGCAGCGAGAGCTGGCAGAATCATCAAAGTGCTGGGCAAGATACTTGGTGGCATTTCATCTATCTCTATGTTCCGAGTTCAAATTCCACTGAGGTCAACTTTGCCTTTCATCCCTTTTGGGGTTGATGTAATCGACTATTCCCCTCTCCACAAATTCCAGGTCTTGTGCCTCAACTTTGCCTTTCATCCTTTCTGGGTCTATAAAATAAGTACCAGTTGAACACTGGGGGTCAAAGTAATCAACTAGTCTCTTTCCCAAAAATTTCAGGCCTTGTGCTTATAGTAGAAAGGATTATCATCATCATCGTCGTCATCATTATTATTTGTTGCTGTGGGAAGCTGGCAGAACCATTAGCAGATTGGGTGAAATGCTTCATAGTATTTTGTCTCTCCACGTTGTGAGTTCAAACTCCGCAGAGGTCAACTTTGCCCTGCATCCTTTAGGGGTTGATTAAACACCAGTTTAATAACGACAAAGTCATTTACTAAATTCTTTCTTAGTTTCAAAATTTATGGGAGCAAAAGCTGTGTATTTCAACAGAAATACAGGTAACAAAAGGGTTCAGGTGTTTTATTAGTTCACCAGTTTAACGTAGAATTGGAATCACCAAATTTCATTCCAAAAGCTGAAGAAAACTGATAAATGAGAACCATTTGCTTTTTGGAGGGATTTCACTTTCTTCCCAGAGAGTTCTTGGTAGTTTTTTTGATTTATTTTTAAAACACCTATGCTTTTTGTGGCCAGGTATGACATTGGGGTTAATGAGAAGACAGAAAGCATTAAAGGTAGTATGTATGTATGTATGCATGAATGTATGTATGCATGCCTGCATGTATGTGTGTGTATGTATGTATGTATAGTTGCACATGTCTATAGGTATCTATGTACAAGTATGCAAACAAATATGCATGCATGTATACATATATCTGTGTGTGTGTGCGTGTATGTGTGTATGTAGGTATGTGCAAGATTGAATGTATGTAGGCACATATGCATGTAAAAGTATGTGCAAACATCTGTACATGTATGCATGCATCTATGTTTGTAGGCATACATGCATGTATTTATGTCTGTATGTGTACATGTGTGTGAATGTCTCTACATACATACATATTTAAGTATGTATGCAATGTATATTTGCATAAAGGCATGTGTGTGTGTGTGTATATATATATATGTATGTATGTATGTACAGAGAGAGAGATATATATATTCATATATGTATATTTTTATCATCAGCATCATTGAACATCCATGCTCCATGATAGCATGTATATATGTATGCACATATATATGCATGCGCGTGTGTTTGTGTTTATACATATAGACATGTATGTATATACATATATGTATGTGTCGGGGATTGAAAAATATATATCAGTGAAAAAAAAATTTTTTTAAACTCTAAATCCCTCGTCAATTTCCCAATCATTTATTCTGTTCAATAATATCCTGATAGGGTCATACCACATCTACACCTATCAACATAGTCACACAACCACTACCCCTTAATTCAACATCCACACATAATCAACCCCATTTCCACCCCTTCACTACCCTTGATGCTAAGTTTATAATTTTTTTTTTTCAGGTATTTTGTTAGAGTTTATTTTAAATCTTTATTCCTCTGGGTTGCTGTGAGTCTGTGGTTTAGTGTTTTAATGGTTTTTAGATTTAATACATGTATGTATATATGTACGTGTGTGTGTGTGTGTGTGTGTGTGTGTGTGTGTGTGTGCATTTAGCTATGTATGCAGTCAATATATGTCAATGTACGAGTTTGTATATATGTTATTGTATGTAACATATATATATTATGTATATATTTTACAGATATATACATACATATATATATATATATATATATATATATATACACATACATACACATATATATATGTCTATCTGTCTGTCTGTCTCTCTATATATATATGTATATATACATATATATATATATATATATATATATATGTGTGTGTGTGTGTGTGTATGTATGTATGTATACAGTATGTAACCATTGCATGTGCACATATTCTTTTTCCAGAAAAATTCTTCCTTTGTTGATGATGGCAGTGGGTGTGGAAGAGGTGGAGTAGGTGGCACACGTTTATTTATCAAGTTGAGCAGTATTTATCTTTTCCACCTACATCGGAGAATATCCTCTTTTCTTTGTTTTTTTTTTCTTTTTCATTTTGTCGTTTTAACAAACACATATACGTATACTGATATATAATGATATAGACATATATATATATATATATATATATATATATATATATATATATATATATATATTTATGTACATATGTATACACATACATCCACATATATATGCGTGTGAGTGTGTATGTGTATCTGTGTCTACGTGCGTGTATGTATACATATGCATGCATATATTTATACGTTTGTTTGTGTTTGTTTGAAATTGCTTTCCCATTTTATCCCATTAATCCAGATATCTCAAAGGATTGGATCCATAATTAAGATAGGGTATGGCCTGGGTGGTGCTGTGTGGGCTGGTCTTGTCTGCTGTGCGGTGGTGCAGTGTTTGTGGTATGGGAATGATTTTGCAATTATCTTCAAAACAATGGACACCAAAACACAACATTATCACCACCAACACCACCAGGTCTATCAATGCAACCTGTCTAATGTTCATTACACAGACACACACACACACACATAAATACACACACACACACACACACACACATACATACACACACACACACACATGTATATACATATATGTCTGTGTGTATGTGTGTGATATAAATGAGCACATACCCACACAGAGACATGTACACATATGCACACACACACACACATGCATTAGTGCGTGTGTGTGTGTGTGTGTATATATATATATATATATATATATATATATATATATATGCACACATATATACATACATACACACACATATATATATATAGAGAGAGAGATTGATAAGTAGAAAAATAGATAGACAGGTAAATAAATAGACTGACAGACAGATATACTCAGAGAGAGAGAGAGAGAGAGAGAGAGAGGCGAGTGCAGTATTATTCTAAAAGTGTCATCTGGGTTGGCAAGCTGGAAGGCTGCACCAGACTCCAGGCTGATTTGGCATTGTTTCTATGGCTGGATGCCCTTCCTAACGCCAACCACTCCGAGAGTGTAATGGGTGCTTTTACGTACCACCGGCATGGGTGCCATCTGCATGACTCTGGTATCAGCCATGACTGCAATTTTCCTTGGCTTGATGAGGTTTCTTCTCAAGCATGACATAATGCCAAAGGTCTTGGTCATTGTGATACACACACACACACACACACACACACACACACATATATATCATAAGGGAATTATGATTTCTAAATCCTGGTAAATACACACAACAGGCTTCCATTAGATTTTATATCCACTCACAAGGATTTGGTGAGCCAAGGGCTTTAGGAGAAGACACTTACTCAAAGTGTCCAACAGTAAGACTGAACCCAAACCCTCTTGATTGGAAGCAAACTTTTTAACCCCAGCACTCATATCTTCTTCACTTTAGTTAATTGATCCCTGGCTAATCTTACCACTTCTGACTTTTGCTGGCCTTTTGTTATGCAATTTTTCATCTTACTATTATTTCCAACCAATTAGCTGTGGCCATGCTGGAGCACTGCTATCATATCATCATAGATAGTATTCAAACCCATGAAAGATCTTCTACACAGTTGCTCCACTTGCTGGAAATAGCAGTGAAATCCAACACCCTCTTCAATACTGGTTAACTTTAAATAAAGGGAGGGCACATTAGATAATGTAGTCCTAGTTAAACATTTCTCTCCTTTCCTAAACAAGTTCTCTATATTTTTCTTTTTTTTTTTTGTCTCTCGATTCATTTATTCCTGGAAGACACCCTGCTCCTCCCCACCTCACAGCCGCTGCCAGGTCTTGTAACTCTCTTCCTCAACTGAGTGACTATCCTCTCCCCTGTTTCACTCATCTCTCACCGCTGTAGCCGCCACCACCATGTCCAAGTAATAATGAAAATGTGAAATGAATTTGTCTTTTTGAATGCAATTTTTTGGAAGTGGAGAGGGGAAAGGAGGTGAGGGAGAGTCTGTAGAGAAGGAGGGAAAGGGGAATGGGATGAGTGAGGTCAGAGAGAGACTGAACAACTACCACCCCCACCCCATGTCTTTACCACACTGACCACACAGCCACAACATCCCTTCACTACAACCACCACCATCACTAACCAACATCAACAGCAACAACAAGGACAGCAATGACACTAAATACTACCTCCACCACCACCACTTACTACTACTACTACTACTACTATGAGCACTCCACCACCACCACCACATTCTTTACCACCACCATTATCACTACCAGCAACATCCTCAACACTGTTGTTACCAATCAGGACCTCCACATCGTCCCCACCAAGATGTTAATGGATTCAGTGAAGAAACTATAATCCCTTAAAGATAATCTCATTTAACAACAACAACAACAACACTGACACCCACAAAACAAAGACAACAGCTAAAACATTAATGGCAACAATAACAACAATAACGATAAAACATTGTTGACTGCAATGACAACAACATAATCATCAAAAACAACAACAACAGCAACAACAATAAAAGCAACAACAAATGGCTGTGAGGTAAGAAGATGACTTCCTAATTCTATGGTTCTGAGTTCAGTGCCACTGCATGGCACCTTGGGCTAGTTGTGTCTTCTACTATAGCCCTGAGATGACCAAAGCCTTGTGAGTGGATTTGGTAGATGGAAACTGAAAGAACCCCCTGGAAAATGAGTGTGTGTGTGTGTTTATGTTTGTTTGTCCCCACCACAACTGCTTGACAACCAGTGTTGGTGTCTTTTTTTATAATATTATTGAATGTGTAGGGGTGGAGAGAGATACATACATACATATATATGGTAGGCCCAGGAAGACCTGGGCTGAGGTGGTGAGGCAAGACCTTCGTACATTGGGCCTCACCGAGGCGATGACTACTGACCGAGACCTTTGGAAATGTGCTGTGCGTGAGAAGACCCGGCAAGCCAAGTAAGATCGTTGCCAGTGCCCCTGGACTGGTTCTTGTGCGGGTGGCACATGAGATGCACCATTTTGAGCGTGGCCGTTGCCAGTACCGCCTGACTGGCTCCTGTAGGATTTTCGAGCGAAATCGTTCCCCCCCCCCCACTGGCTTGTGCGGGTGGCACATAAAAGACACCATTTCGAGCGTGGCCATTTTCGTGCGGGTGACACGTAAAAGCACCCACTACACTCTCTGAGTGGTTGGCGTTAGGAAGGGCATCCAGCTGTAGAAACTCTGCCAAATCAGACTGGAGCCTGGTGTTGCCATCCGGTTTCACCAGTCCTCAGTCAAATCGTCCAACCCATGCTAGCATGGAAAGCGGACGTTAAACGATGATGATGATGATGATGATTTATATATACATAAATACATATTTATATATACATATATCTATATGTATATAAATTTCTATGTATCTTTGTATATATATAAAAGCTAAAAGCTCTTTTAACTCGCCTCTGATGATGTGATTCCTTTTATATCCCTGAAACAGCTGTAAGACTACCTTTCTATTTATAAATGTCCTATGAATATCAAATTGCCTTGGCCTTGTTATCTCATTTTATTTAACGTATATATCTATATATGTATGTATATGTACATATACACATATACAAACATACATTATGTATACACACACATATACATGCTTCAATAACAATGTATATAAAGATATATATCAGAGTATACAGTTCTACACATATACATCCATGCACACACACACACACACACACCCTTGCTCTGGCTATAGTGCGTATGGCCACTTATGAGATATTTTCCTTCAACCATTTAAAGGACGAGTGTGTGTGTGTGTGTGTGTGTGTGTGTGTGTGTGTTTGTTTGTTTACCACCTCATTGTCCCCACCCATCCCCACCTGCTTCTACCTGTCCTTTAGCCATTGTCAACAACAATACCTGATGGCTGTTATTACAACATCACATTGAATAGAGTAAAAAGGTTCAGTTAGTTGATTGAGCTCTTAAAGTCTTTCGTCTTTATTCAGGTCTTTTCATAGAAATTACCACATTGCCACCACCACCACCACCACCATCATTACCACTGCCCCTTATCAACACTACTGCTACCATCAGTCCTATCACTACAATATCACCACCACCACTAGCAACGACAACAACATAATAACAGGTTCAACTATAACAACCTAATGACCGTTAACAATGAAGGGAAGTCCCTATGTGGTAGTTTAATCTACCAGAAATAGCAACCAAATATCTTTTAAATGATGCCTTACTTTCGTCTTGTGAAGAAGTTTATAATGGATAATGGTGTCCGTGGTTGGCTTAGATCCAGACTGCTTCATCAGAGCTGTTGTTATCATCACAATCACCCTCTTCCTCATCTGTATCCCTTAGTGGCTAAGTGGTAAGAAGCCATCACCAATATAGCAGCAACGGCAATGGCTACAGCAGCACTGATGCTGTCCCCTATGCCAGCATCAACAACGGTAACACCAGCACCACCAGCAAGGAAAGCAGCATCCCCAGCAGCAGTATACGAAGACACATCAGATGTCCTGGAAAGACCTTCAAGCAGCGCCTCTCCAACAACAGACCCTCATCCAGGATCCAGGAGAGATGATGCACCACATCCTTTGCCAGCCATGTGTGATGCCTGAAGGACAAAGGGACTCCATAAATAATCTCATGGAAGATCCTTGAAAACCCAGACCCCTACCTCAATGGGAGCAAGTGTTGCAAGCTGTGCATAGCTGAATGGACAAGAATATTAAAGAACTCCCTTCACTTGGGGAACATTTTAAATTCCAAAATGAAAGTCTTCGGACTTATTTATTCTGTTGGTCTCTTTTGTTGAACTGCTAAAATCTAAACACACCAATACCATTTGTGAAATGGTTATGGGTGGAGAAACACGGACACACTTTTGTATATACATATATATATATATATATATATATATATGACAGGCTTCTTCCAGTTTCCACCCATCACTCACAAGGCTTTGCTTGGCACAAGGCTTTGCTTGGCACAAGGCTATAGTAGAAGATATTTGCCCAAGGTGCCACATAGTTGGACTGAACATGGAATTACATGGTTGAGAAGCAAGCTTCTTAGCACACAGCCACACTTTCATATATATATATATATATATATATATATATATATATATATATATATATACACACACACACACACACACACACATACATACACGATGTGAACCTCAGGTTGCCCCATGTGCAATATTTTCTGTATATATACACTCATCTCCTTAGTCATTTGTAGTTGAACAACCTTAAACATAACAAACACAGACAAATATAAAACAAACATCTTGGTGTCCACTAGACATTCTTATTTCCCATCTCGGTCTTCTATCGGTCCTGGTTGTGTTCGTGGTGTTTATCCAAGCCTCTAACAATCGTTTTTGTTTTTTTTCTTTTCCATTAACCAGTTGTGAAAGTGTGAAGGGTTTCTTTATACATAAACAACGTCAATGTATTTTACATCTTCATGCCATTTCGGGATCACTTTGTGTTTCATGGACAATAAGAAATTATGCAGCTTTTAGGATGCATATATAGATATGGATATATATGTGTATATGTATGAAAATATCTCTGTCTCTTCTTCTCCCCACCTCTGTGTGTGTGTGTGTGTGTGTGTGTGTGTGTGTGTGTGTGTGTATATATATATATATATATATATATATATATATATATATACATACACACACTAGCAATTCATCCTGGCATTGCCTGGGTGTTATGACCCTCAGCTACATTGTATTATTTGGGCAGAATCTCTTATGAGCAGAATCGGCGCACGAGGAGTGTGAAGCGAACAACTCATCTTTATAAACATGTTTCTCAGTCATTTTGTGATGAACAATGCTGAAATTGTTGACACCAAAAACTGGTAGAATGTCAGCTTAGATTAGAAGGAAATCTTAATGTTGCCCCCAGAATTACCTAGACTTACGGATTTTGAAGAATTGGATGACATATGAGGATGTAAAAGTATCCATAGAGCAGAAATTAAGGTACATGGAAAGAAAGCTGCTTCATTGTGAAAAGCATCATCTCTAATGTTTGGGCAGGCTGCACATTTCAACATCTGTTAAGTGAAACCGTCACACACACACACACACACACATATATACATATTTATACATATATGCACACATATATTGATATAATTATAGATTTATCAAATATGTAGACTTATAATTACAATTCTATATCAATCTACCAATGTGTCTACCTATGTATATTTCTATCTTTCACTTTCTCTCTCTATATATATACACACACACACACATGTATATATATATATATATATACAGTATATGTACACATACATACAAGATATATACACGTATCTATAATATACATATATTTGTTGATATATGTATGTGTGTATGTGGATATCTAAACACACTTTAAGAAAGAAGAAAAGAAAGTAGATCAATTAAGACAAATTGCTTTATTGGACACAAATATAGACAAGTACAGGAAGGAAGCCAGCCCCTCCCCCTCCCACTTCCGGGAAGATTCTACTCCTTCATTGGGTGGGTTTGGTAGAGGAGTGGTGATAGGGGAGTAATAAAAATAAAAGTACAAAACAATATTTATAGACTAAAATACTATGCAAACTTAATGACTGAAAGCAAATGACTTAGAAAGAAAGAAAAAGAAAGAAAGGAAGGAAGGAAGGAAGTGAAATAATTCAGGAATGATAGAACAATGTTAGGATGACAATTATTTGTGTCGTATTTGGTGCACTTGGCCCACCAGGCAAATTGCTAGTCAAGAAGCTGAAAGATGCTGCAACTGAGACCCACACTGATGATCCTGTATTCTGCAAGAATTCTAAAAGAAAGCTATTTGAGATTTGGGGTGACTTGTAGTCCCTAAACCTCAAGAGAATCTCCCTATAAAACAATATGCAAACCTAATGGTACACTCGGAGTGTATTCAGAGCTTCTTACTCAATCATTCCAATGACCACAAAAATGACTGTTGAGAATGAATGTTATATCTCTTTAATATTCATATAAACATTTGAACATCCTTTATTCTCTCTCTCCTCCCCCTCTCTTTGATTCTCTCTCTCTCTCTCTCTCTCTCTCCTCCACCTCTCTTTCATTCTCTCTCTCTGTTTCTGCTTCCAGCTGTTTAAAAAAACAAACATTGCTGCCAGAGGCTTCAGATGAACCATTCACCACCTTCACCACAAATATTTCCAACTCCAGCAGCACCACCACCACCATAACTACCTTCACTCTCACCACCACCACCACCACCACATCTTCGACCGCAATTCCCCCCTCCCCTGTAGCCCCACCACCACCACCACAGCCACTACCAGTAATGCCACCTGGTGTGCTATGTAACCAATTTTACCTTATAAATGTCAACAAGATATAAACATGAATTAGACTCACGCTGGTTGTAGGTATTAGGGTTTATTGGGGCTGAAGGGTAGCATAGGTGGGGGTAGTAGTGGTTGTGGTGGTTGTACTGTTCAAACTTCCCTTCCCACTTAACATCTAAATTAAGTTTCGGAAATTAATTATTAATTTGTTTAAATTATCTCCCCTTTTCTTTGACAATATTTGATCACTATCACTAGCCCCACCACCACCATTATCATCACCACTGTTAGCCATCACTACCACCACTACCAACAACTACAACCACCACCACCATGACTAACAAATGCTGTAAGGTTTTTCTGTTTCTTTCTAATTAAGAATACTTTTAATAAAATATTCAGTACTCCCCACCTTAACTTAATTATTCAAATCTCTATAATTGGCCTATTTGAGTTATTTCCCCTTAGCTCACTTCATTAGCAATTTGTATTGTAATTTTTTCATGGCCGTTTAGTCCTGGGTAAGTCTTCATTGAGCAAATCATTTCTTTTTTTATCATTTTTTAAGATGCTGGGGTTGGTATTTCTTGCAGGTTTAACAAAGCATGTCATGTCCAGCTCCTTAGTTCCTATGAGGTTTGGGCAGCAGTAGTGATGGATGTAGAGGTTGTGGTAGTGGCCATGGTGATGATGACGGTGATGGTAGTGTCGATGGTTGTGACAAAGTTGGTGATGGTAGAGGTGGCAGAAGTAGTGGTGGTGGTCATCATGGTTGCCATTGTTACAGCAGCAGAGTGGCATTGATGGTATAAACCGTGGGTGACGTTTGAGGTGGAGGTTGTAATGGCAGGAGGGAGTGGGTAGGGGGTGAAGGCTTTGGCTATGGTTGTGAGGATGATGGAGAGAAGGATGACCCACCCACATCATTCTCTGCCATGGAAGGATCAAGACTATACCAAGAACCAACTCCCCCACCCTAACCACCCTCCCAATCCATCATTCCTCCTTCCACCTCACCTCACCACCCTCCATCCACCCTGTAGAGAAGGAAATAAGCCACTAATAAACACATGCTGTTGGCACAAACTGATGCTGAAACGCATGACAAATCCTAAACTTCCCCAGTGATAATTACCACCACCACCACCACCACCACCACCACTACTACTACCATAACTACTGCCACGACTGCAACAACAACAACAGCAACTTAAGTAGTTTCAGTGACAAGAAAAACCATTGAGAGCTGCTGTTCCCAACACATACATACGCATGTATGATACACAGAGATTTATGTAATACATATCTGTTTCAAATGTTGGCACAAGGCCAGCAACTTCAAGGAAGGGGCTAAATCAATTACATTGGCCCCAAATAGTCTTGATTGGTACTTAATTTATCAACCCCAAAAAGATGGAAGGCAAAGTAGACCTCAGCAGAATTTGACAAAATGTAGCTAAGTATTTTGGTGAGTCAACATTGCCTTTCGTCCTTTCAGGGTTGACAGAATAAGGACCAGTTGCATGATCTGCTAGAAATAACAACCAAATTTCTCTCAAATCACACCTTTTTGTTTGAAAAAATGATACATTGAATAGTGTCGTCTGGGGTACACTATATTTAAACAAAAAACATAAGCTGGAAGGATCATATCTGAGATGCTTTCTGGGGCCTAAGTCTACTCAACCAGGGCTAATCTTACATTAAACAAAAACAATAACAACAACAAAAATGAAATACTGAAATTTGCAGAGAGGCAGTGGGATGGATGAAATAGACATAGTTGGTGTGAGAATCAGAAGAGGTTTGATGTTTTGGGCTGCAGGTTCTTTATCGAGGAAGAGACAGGAGATAAACTGTGGCCAACATAAACTTCCATTGCTTGTTTTGGATTCTGGATCATCCCATCTTGAAAATTTGTTTCTTTTCAGATCCTTGATATCCAGGGTAGCTAATAAAGATAGACAGCTGAGTAGGTAAATAAGTAAAGCTGAATGTAAGTATGTATGGATGGATAGATGGATGGATGGAGGGAGGGAGGGAGGGAGGGAGGGAGGGAGGGAGGGATGGGTGGAGGTTGGCATGAAGTTAGGTAACTAGCTCAATCTCTCCTCTCTCTATTCTCTCACACTTATCTACATATACATACTGACCAGTAAATAAGACTCACAAATAGGTAAGTAGTTCTTTATCTCTCTCTCTCTCTTTCACCTCACTTTCTGTTTCCTCTCTCTATGTCTCCTCTGTTTCTCTCACCCTTTCTCTCTCTCTCTATGACTTTCTCCTCACTATCTCCGTCTCCATTCCCCCCTCTCTCTATTTCTTCCTTTTTTCTTTCTATCACTCCTCAACTACTTGAAAAGTTCCAAGACTTGACAAACCACAACCAATCTCTGAAGATTCTCTTTCGACCATTTGCCAAACATGCGAGGGATTTCCTTGTCTT
>NC_142948.1:39814490-39861990 GCF_046866305.1 Octopus bimaculoides | reverse complement strand
TAAACATTCTCATTTTTATATATCATCCTCATAGATTAAACCATGCTTAATGTGCATTCAATTTTGGATTATCTTGGATTTGCAGAATCCCAAATAGCATTCAATATACTCCCATTGATATCTCCTGACGGACTGAAGGGATTGTTTCTCTATTGATTTGTGTCAAATTGGGTATCATATGTGCTGTGCTTCACCTTGATCTGCCACCTGTTAATCAATACACACACACACATGTATTTGCATTTACATGTCGTCGTCATCATCATCAACTTCCACTTTTCCATGCTCTCATGGGTTGGCCAGAATTTGTTGTCATAAACTTCCTATCCCTAGATGCCCCTGCTGTTGCCAACCCTTACCTGTTTCCAGGCAAGGTAATATCCCCCCCCCCACTACCATGACCAGACATGTTTTTGCCGAAGATTAGAAATGAAGGACATCACTTTTATATAGAGGTACAAGAAATATGTGCTTGTGTGTGTGTGTGTGTGTGTGTGTGTGCCTATGTGTGTATGTGCGGGTGAGTAGATATACACATATAAATATATATTTTCTTATATATATATACATATATATATACACATACTTACACACACACACAGAGTCAAATTTCACAGAATTTCTCAGTTTCAAATATCACAATAACCTCAAAACCAATTCTCCAACTCCACTTTCTTTCTTTCTTTTCTCCTTTTGCCTGTCTTCCATTTCTTGATATTTCTTCTTCAGTGGCAAGACCTCTCCAAGGAGAGGAGAACACATCTTGCCACTTTGTCTAATGATTGTAAAATTTCTTTAGAGTGTTGTAGACATTGTCTTGTACAAGACGATGGAATTGATGGGGCAAAGACCACTTCAGAAAAAGCCATACATGAACATAATCATACATGTAAGCTTACATGCGTGTGTGTGTATGCATGTGCATAAATAAATACATATATATATATATATATATATATATATATATATATGTATGTATGGATGGATGTCTTGTTGACTGGATGTAATTGTATATATTATGAGGGAGAGGGGAGATGTATGTTGTGTATGTGGATATATATATATATAAGTATACAAATATATTTGTATATATACATTGAAATACATGTGCATCTTCATTGTTCAAATGTCATGAATCTATGAATCACATGAGTGAAATTGAGACCACCACACACTTACACACACATCTGTACAGTTATGCTCTCACTACCTGCACCACACACACACACACACACTCAAATTAATGAATATATGCTTGCAAACTAGCATTTATATACAAATACAATTCATCTGTCTATTTGTTGATCGATACCATTCTATCTTAAATTTATTTGTCCCTCTCTCAATGTCTTTCTTTTTATCTCTCTTATGTATGTCTGTCTGTAGGTATCTATCTATCTATCAGCACATCTGTATGCCAGTCTGTCTGTCTATCTGTGTAGCTACGTATCAATCTATCTATTTATCTATCTACCAGTTTATCTATGTATTTATCCATTTATCTGTCCACTTGTCTGTGTGTTTGTCTTCACATTTTATACAAAGGGCAGAAATAAAACTCGATACATAAAGCATAAAACTAATCTTAATATATTTACAAATGAGAAGCTACATCAGTGGTTCAAAGTCTTCAAGTTTCATGGTTAAACATTTGTCAAATATTTTCAGATGAAATTCAAGATCTTTGAATGACTAATGTAACTTCTCAGCTACAAATTTACCTGTACACACACACACGTGTGTGTGTTTATGTACATACATACATATATATATGCACACACACATATATTTATAAGTATATATTCATACATGTATACATATATATATGTATATATACACACACATATAGCTCAAATGTACAGAAAACAAAAAGACAAGTGAGGGAACAACAATCAAGTTTATTAGTAAATATATATATATATATATATATATATATACTCACACACACATATGTATTTCTGTACTTAGCAGTCTATCCATTTATCATTGTATTTATCTCTCTATGCATCTATCTACCTATCCATCTGTATGTGTGTGTGTGTGTATGTGCATGTGCACGTGTATATTTCCATACACACACTCACTCACCTATTTCCTATCCATCTCTATACACAGGGAACGATGATATTAAAAGCTAATGCAGGCTATCATTAAATTCCCCAGCTTCACTTCTCAAACATTAATCTGAATATACTACATTTATAACCTTTTATTTTAGAGAGCTCCACTAGTGCTGTGATGAATGCACCTGTCAAGATCATTTGAAAAGCATGCCTCTCAAACTTGTCTCTTTCTTTGCACACTGACACTACAACCACCACCACCACTACAATAACCACCATCACCACCACCCAAACAACCACAAAACTCACATCTGCCCACCCACAAAACTCTCTCTCTCTCTCTCTTCTGATATATTCTGTTTATGAAAATTATCACCACCACCACCAACAACAACATACATTACTATCAACAACAACATCACCAACACTACCATCTTGAGACAATGGAAGAGTTTCTATGTGGACATGCAATTCACTAGAAATAGCAACCCAAATCCTTCAAATTGCAAGGTATCCACTTAAAAGCAGGAAGGATATTACTGGACAATAAACTCTTTATGTTTTGTTTTTTATGTGTTACTTGTTTCAGCCACTGGTGCGTGACCATGCTGGGGCACTGCCTTGAAGGGTTTTTGTGAAACAAATCACCTGACACTTATTCTATTGGTCTCTTTTGTCAAACCACTAAGTTATGTGAACATAAACAAACCGATACTGGTTGTCAAGCATTGGTGAGGAACAAACACAAATACAATGACACACATGCATATATATATATATATATATATATATATATATATATATATATACATATATATACACACACACACATCATCAGGAGTTCATATATCCATAAAAGAAGCACACTCTAAACCATTAGAACCGTAATATGTTTTTTTTTCAAGATGGTGCTGAGTTGGCAGCATTGTTACCCAGGTGAAATGCTTAGAGGTATTTTGTCTGTCTTTACATTCAGAATTCAAATTCCACCAACGTCAACTTTGCCTTTCATCCTTTCAGAGTCAATAAATTAAGTACCAGTTGTGTACTGGGGTTGATCTAATCGATTGACCCCCTTCCCCAAGATTTTGGGATTTGTGCCTAGACTAGAAAAGAATATATTTTTTTCAGGAAGTTGATTGTTATGGCTGAAAACTTCCTGAAAAAATATATAAATGACAGGTTTCCTTGAGTTTCCATCTACCAAATCGCTTGACTTTAGTTGAACCAGGGCTGTAGTGGAAAACACTTACCCAAGGTACCGTGCAGTAGGACTGAACTCAGAACCATGTGATTGAGAAGGTATTGAAGATGAAAGTAATGAAGGTGATGATGAAAAGGAATGTGGGTGACTGCAGGGGGGGGGGTGCTGAGGATGTTGGGGAACATTTGTTTTATTTCTGTGGTTTTTGAGGTGGTGGGGGAGGCGCTTTTTCTTTTTAATGTTAATCTATTGTTAATTGAGATTTTTTTTTTTCACCACCCTTCATCACCACCGACACAGACTAAAAACCATCATTACTAATGTTACCACGACCACCACCACTACTACTACCACTGCCAATACCACCTCATCACCATGGGTTACCACAATCAACATTAATATCAGCATCATTAGAAGCACATTCACCACTGCACTACAACAGTGACCACCACCACCACTGCAATAAAGTCTGTGGTCATTATTATTATTATTATCGCTCAGTATCAAGAAATTATGAATCTCCTTTTTAAGGACAGCCTCAGTAGTGATGTTGATGGTGGTGGTGGTGGTGGTGGTGAGGTACATTATGACTTTTGGCTGGCATCGGCTGTATTTGATCCCGTTCCCCTGTTGGTCAGAGTTTATCCTGGGCCAGATGTTCACCAGACTCTCATTAAGTTGTATCAACAGAGTGGGATGGGTGGGGGAGACGGAGAGAGGGAGGTTAATGAGAGAGAGGCAGAGAGATGGATAGAGACAGAGAAACAATGAGTGATAGACAGAGAAATAAGGGTGATGAGAGGGAGTTGGAGAGATGTGGTCACATGACCTGACTGAGTGAGAAGTACTGAAAGAAGGAAAGATTGAGAGAGGCAGGAAAACACAGGCAGACAGACCAATAGGCATAATGACCAAGATAGACAGACACACAGACAGAGAATAGTGTGTGTGTGTGTGTGTGTGTGTGTGTGTACAAGTGTATGTGATTATGAAACATCCAGATGGCAAGATGGCTCTCAATGTTAATTATATCCACACATTAACCTTTCTATTTTGATTCCAGAATTCCACTCTGGTGCTACAATAGTCTTCCATTATCTGTGGGTTTCACAACTGTTTTATCCTTTGAAGGTAAACTGGTACAGTCATTAAGAGTGGTATTCCTTCTGGGGCTCTGCACTCTGAGTTCAAGTTACATCAAGAGCAACTACCCTTCATTCTTTTGAGGTCAAGAAATCCAAAATTGGATCGATTGTATTCTCTCTCTCTCTCTCTCTCTTTCTTTTCTATCTATCTTTTTACACATGTGTATCAATGTATCTCTCTATCTATCAATCTTTCCATCTATGTATTATCTATCTATCTATCAACCCTTCTATCTATGTTTATTGCTCAGTCTATCAATCTATTTATCTCTCTCTCATTCTATCTATATCTGACTTTCTACCTATATATCTATTTATCTTTCTAGCAATCTATATATATCTATTTATCTATCTATCTACCTGTCTATCCATCTATTTCTCTTTCTGCATTTAAATGTAATTTTTAAAAAATCCAGCTTTACCACACACTTTACCATTCTGATTCAGCTTGACAACTGCATTATGTGTACCCATAACAATAAGATATTCAGTCACTACTTATGTATTAATTTCACAAGTAAGAATCCACTTGTCTGGTCAATTAAAGTACCTGTCCCTAAATTTACACATAAATAAATGGTCAAGCAATGATGATGGTAGTTTCATTGTCCAAGAAAGACGGTTCTTGCAATTTCTTGCTGAAAAGCTTGCACAGATACTTTTGTGGTTATAAAGATGAAATGCTTCACGTTAGATCACCTGTCCCTCCTCCATCAAATCGATGTTCCCAATCATTTTAGGGTGAGCCATCTCATCTGACCAGATGAGGTGGCTCACCCTAAAGTGATTGGGAAAGGTAGATATCGATATTTCACTATTATTGGGACACTTGATGTTCTTTAACTGTTGGCTTTGTGTAGGGAGCTTTCCGAGACACTAAGCATATTGTGCAGCACACTAACAGTTCTGCCAGTCTATAATAAACACTTATAATGTTAAGAAGACGTGAGATGACCCTCAATACTGTCAACACCACCACTGGCATTATCAACAGGACCACTACCACCACCACCACCCACACCGTTATAAGCACCAACACAACTACCAAGAATGGGTAAGACCTCACCAACACCTCCGAAACACATAGAAAGGCAATCACCACCACCACCACCACCATCAACAGCTCAACCAAAAACACCATCATCTTCAATACTACCACCACCACCACCTTCAACATCAACAATAACGAAAACAAGAAGACCATCATCAATTCCTCTGCCACCACCGCCACCACCACCACCATCATTGCACCGAAAACATTCCCAATGAACACTCCTACTCCTACTCCCACCACCACAAACAGTGAGACCCTCAGCAGCACCACTATCAACAACACCGCTGCACCAACACCAACATCATCATCACCATCGTCACCATCACCATCACCATCATCACCATCGTCATCAATGCCAACAGCAAAGTCTGGATCTTTTCTGTAAAGACATGCAATGGTCCATTCCAGCTGCTATTTTACTGAATGTCAGAAGATTTGAGAATCGGAGAGGGGCGTCGGTGGAATTGGTGGTGATCGTGGCATGAGTGGTGCTTGCAGGGGTAATGCAAGCGTGTGAGGGGGCTGAGGGTAACGCTGGTGGTGGTGGTGGAGGCAGAAGGGAAGAAGACAAAGCACAATTCCCATGAATAATCCGTTTGTCTCTTTCTGTTTATGTGAGCAGGCGTGTTAGTGGGGGGGGGGGAGAAAGCTAAGCCTTTTGCAGTAAAGAACTCACACCAATCATCCTACCCCCCAACCCCAGAATTAAAAGACGAAATATGCTGGACTGAGCATCTGTATACATACACACACATATACATCACATATATACATACATGTGTGTGTGTATATGTATATATCATATATATATACACACACACATACATATATATACGTTTGTGTACAAGTATGTATGTACATGCAAGCATGTATTTGTATATGGATAAATATACACTTGCATTAAATACCCATATATACACATACACACACACACGTGGGTTTATATATGTATATCTCTTTATATATAAATGTATATATACGCGCGCACACAGACTCGTTCATATGTGCGTAAGCAAAAACAAAGGGATATTTTTAAAGATGCAATAATTAGAAAAAAATATATAAAATAGTTGTAGCGAGGAAAATAACAGTTTAGCAACATGGAAATAACAACAACAACAACAAAAACATAAGGACAACAATAACAAAAGAATAAGAAAAACAAGGATCGCTGGGAGAGAAACAACAATAAAACAAAAGCAAAAATGACAAGAACAACAGAAAGAAAAAAGAAAAAAATTATAAAAACTAAAAAAAAATTATCAAGTACAGTGAAACAACAAACAACAACAATAAAAAAACCCAGCTATAACAACAACAACAATGCCAACAACAATAACAGCCAAGAAGGAATGCTTCAAAATAAACCAAAAACAACATGCGTGTATATATGTGTGTGTGTGTGTGTGCATATATATATATATACGTATATATATATGCATGTGTTTATGTATATATGTGTGTATATATATATATGTTCCTCTGCATATACATAAGCAATATAAATAGGTATAATAAATATTTGGCAATAACGATGAAATAAGATGGACACTGTCGGAAATATTGATAAATTATGGATGTCAGAAGAGGATGATGAGGGAGGCGGTAGTGGTGCGGAAGGTGAGGATGGGGGGGGGATTGTTAGGTGGTGAGCAGAGACGCAGTGCATTATGATGTTAGTTGTTAAATATGTGTTTGTGTATTCATGTTGGCATATATATATATATATATATATACACACACACATATACATAAATATATGCATATACATATATATATATATGCCTGCATACATATATGAATATTTATATATGTATATATTCTATAATATATGCATGCACATGCATATAGATATAGATATATATATATATATATATATATATATATATATATGTATGCATAGCTTTAACAGAATAACAGATAAATGAAGGTGTGTATGTGTGTCTATATCTATATATCCGTCCATAAACATGGATCCATCACTCTGACACAAATGTGTATGTAAACGTAAATATACACACCGTACCTTCATCAGCAGCCGACAGAGTGCCCAGTCTAAGTGTGTGACTGGTTTTAATGTTCGTAACAGTCAGGAAGAAAGCAGCATAGATACCATTTCTTAACCATCTTACTCTTGAGTAACAACTGAAATATACATCATGATCCCCCACATCATCATCATTGCCTTCATCATCATCGTCCTCATTGCTTAATGTCAGTCTTACATGTTGGCATAAGTTGAATGGTTTGACAAGATGCAATGGCCTAGAGGGTTGTGCTGTGTCCCCGTGTCATCCTTTCGAGGTCGATAAATTAAGTACCAGTTACACACTGGGATCGATATAATCGACTTAATCTCTTTGTCTGTCCTTGTTTGTCCCCTCTATGTTTAGTCCCTTGTGGGCAATAAAGAAATAAGAAACTCTGCCAAATCAGATTGGAGCCTGGTGTAGCCATCTGGTTTCACCAGTCCTCAGTCAAATCGTCCAACCCATATATATATATATATATATATATATATATATATATATATATATATATAACCTTAGGTACGTCCAAAGAGAACGGAAGAGAGAAAGGATGTTTAATGAAAGAACTTTACGGACGTCCAGAGAGAAAACGAGAGAGAGAGAATATTTATGGCGAGAAAGTAAGAGTCTAAATATCGTGCAACTTTACGAACGTTCAGAGAGAGAGAGAAAAGTGATGTTATGCACAGAAAATGGATTCAGAAAGAGAAAATGAAAGAGTCTAGATAGTGCACACACACACAAATATATATAGTAAATCGAAATATATAACATCATCCCTCGTTTTAGGTTATGGGAGATTCCGATTCTGAAAAATAATTTCCAAAAATCGCAACTTCAAAGTTTCACCCCCCCCCCCCGTTTCCCCATTTCTTCATTTTTCACTTTTTCCGGATTTTCTTTTGGTGAAATACTTACAAAAAATACGGAGATTATGATTCCCCACCGCCCAAAAAATATTGTGGCGATCTTTCGATACCAGTTTATCGCCGTGGAGCTTTGTCTCCAAGTATCTTCCCCCAAAACACTTCTCCACAAAACTCATATTTTTTTGTAACATCCCACCCCCAAAAAGGAACACTTTAATTTCACTTTGTCCTCATATCACTGTGGGAAACATTTCTTTCCTTATGTTATAGCAGTTTTGTTAGGTTTGGCTGTTATTTCTAGCATGTGAACAGCCTGCTTGAGGAGTAATTTATTATTTTTCTTAAATTGAAATTTTACAAACAATTTGTTTTTTCGGAATCCTAATCTCCTTATTTTTGTCCGTGTTTCGTCAAAAAACAAATTTCCGGAAAAAGTGAAAAACGAAGAACCGGGAGGAAGGAATTGAAATTTCGAAGTTGCGATTTTTGGAAATTTCTTTTATCGGAATCGGAATCTCTCTATCGTTTAATTCGTGCGATTCCGAAAAAAAGAGAAATATCATCAGGGAAGGAGGTATAAAGACGTTTATCCTATTTAAAACACAATAAAATCATGAAAAAGGAAGAATGCAGTGTAGTATTGAAGTTTAAAATATATTATACAGTTATAAATTAAAAAAAGAAGTAGCTTTCGTCATAAATTAATGATAATGCAGACATCGTAATGCCAAAACTATGAATAATGGCGAGCAAAATGGAGAGCATCGAGCTAACTCCATCCACCAAAGTATGAAGGGAAGTATAGATGACCCCGACTCGGCACCCGAGCAATAAACTCCCTTGTCTTTGATACTAAAATTTGATTAGAGACCGTGAACAACAGGGTTGCAGCCATAAGCTTCGAAATATGTTATTCACAAGATCTCGGCTTCGTCACACAACATGGAAAATCAACATTTACTGATAGCAGACTTAGTTAGGGCAATGAACAACATGTCTCCCCCAATGCAAACCCTATGAAATAACGAAACACGTACAGGAACTTCATGCAATTCTCTCGATATGACCAGAAGAACGATAAGGTTCGGGGTATAACAGGGGGGGGAGCGAGAAAGAAGTTGGGTTTCGGGTTGGATATGGAAGCAAGAGAGAAACTGAAAGGAAAGTGATTTGGGATTGGAATAAAAAAGACTTAATATGTCAGACTTTACAAAATTTTCAAAAGATACTGACTTAGAATGTGTGAATGTTAAAATAAATTCGTCTTACCTTAATATTCTTGTCAGAGAAAACGAAAACAAACTTAAAGCTCGCTTAACGGAAGACAATTATTTTAGTTCAAGTCTACGAACACGTACAAAGTTATTTAAAGAATATCTTCATGTCCTGAACACCTTTCGTTATATATTTTAGGCAGACGGATCAATTTTTGTTTCAACACGGCTTTCCGGCATGTTGTACAGACGATAGCACGAGAGTCAAAAACCGACGAAGTCTACTGATGCCGCCATTTTGTATATATATATATATATGTATAGCAAGAAGAAAATGGAGGCAAATATGAGGCAGTCATCGACTTGCAGACACTGTATTCGGTTGATTAATCTGTTTATTTTATAACCAAAATGACAATAAAGACAATATACAAACACTTATGACATACTATGTCATGTCAACAATTAAGATTTCAAATTTAAAGGACATCTAGCAATTGGTAAGGGTACCCTCCCAGCAGTATATTGGATAGATATTATCCCTTAGTGGGTTGGATCCTCAACCCCTAACTCTCTTGGAGGATATCATCATCATCATCGTTTAACGTCCGCTTTCCATGCTAGCATGGGTTGGACGATTTGACTGAGGACTGGCAAGCCAGAAGGCTGCACCAGGCTCCAATCTGATCTGGCAGTTTCTACAGCTGGATTCCCTTCCTAACACCAACCACTTCGAGAGTGTAGGGGGTGCATTTACGTGCCACCAATGAAATAAGTAAGAGTCCAGCATGGACTAGACCCCTCCCTCAAAATTTCAGCTTTTGTACTTAAAGGAGTAAGGATATGTGTACACACCCACATGTATATCTATGTATGCATGTGTGTATGTGGGTATATATGTAACAAAAGAGATAGAGAGAAACAGACTGAGACATATACAATTGCTGACACACCCACACACACACACATCATATGCATGTATTCATTTCCCACCCACACAAAGAAAAGAAATATACAGACAAAAAGACATGAAGAAAATACACAAAACAAACCATCCCAACACCAGTGCCCTCTTACCATCCCCAGTACCACCCCCTACTGCTCCCTTCTCAAAAAAGGAATCTGACAGCCAATCCACTCCAATCCAACCACAATATGAAGGATTATGATTCTTGTGAAATGTCTCTTGTTAATGCCAAGAGATTTTTTTAGTGCGATTAACTTAGATAATACCTATTTGTGGTTTTATTTATCTTCAAGTGACATCAACCGTAAACGTGAGAGATGCGGGTATTGAATAATGAAAGGAGATAAGAACCACAACATCTATCTCTAAACACACAACACGCATACATACATGCGTGTGCGTATACATGAATATATACGTATAGATATATATACACATGTGTATGTATGTAATGATATATGTTTATAGGTCTGGTGAAAGAAACAAGGAAATAAAATATGAGTACATATTATTTTCATAAATTTGTAGAATTTAGAAAGTAACTCGAGCGTAGAGATTTTCTTCCTCTTATGATATTTATTGTACCAATGGACTAAATTCTTAGCCCTTGATTCATTCTGTAATGTCTGTTGGTCTGGTGGACTTATCCTACATACCGATGAAACTTCAAGTCAAATGGAACTGAGTCAAACTTATTAAATAATAAATATAACTTCCACCAAATGTGTCGAGTGCCACCTTCTTCCATTTGTTAATTCACTCATATATTTACATGCATATCTATTATAATAAATGGCAAGTTTGTGAGTTTGTGAATTTGTTACTTTAACTTCTCTGAGATTATCCAACAGACCTTCATAAAACTTGACACGTGTGTTGGGCTTATGCCCATGCGGTCACTTATGCACTTGGAATTTTTTAAAAATCGATTTTTAATCAGCATCGATTTTCCAAAAATCATAAAATTTCGGCATTTTTTGCACTAGCTATCATAACATCAATTTGACAAAAAATGCCAAAATTTGATGAAAAATGTTTCATGGCTATAAACAGACATCTTATTAATGGTAATTTATTACCAGGTACCTCAGCTAGTATATCTATATCATTGTTTAATGTCCATCTTCCATATAGCAATAAAGACATAAGCATACATATATATATATATATATATATATATATATATATATATATATATATATATATATATATATATATACATGCATACATGTACATATTTACACAATGATATATACATACACACTCCCATTCACAATTAAACACACACACACACACACACACACACACACACACACACACACAGGCACATGGAAAGGATTAATAAGAATTAATGTCTGGATTGTCAATGTTCCTTATATTTGTATTTTTTTATATTTCCTCACAAAATGACTTTACAAAGGCTTTGGAATTGTAATTCCCTGTGGACCAGTGGACCCTATAAATTTCATGTTCAGTTTTGGATGCTGGTAGCACAGGGCTTAGAATATTTGAGCATTAAACTGCATATTATTATCCTCAGCCCATCTGTAAATTGAGTCCAACTCCTGCTGCAGATGTGCAACATCACTGGGGTTCTATATTTTCTGTGAGACTTTTGTGTATAATGGAAAAATTATACAAAATGTATAAATAAATGATGAGTAAAGCACCAGCATATATGATGGACATATAGCAGTATGTAAGCTGACCCCAAAAATATCTCTAGAGAGGCTTTTTTATTGATGTACCCAAAGAGACCCAGAGCAATGGGTCAAAACATGTGCTCAATAAAATCTATTAGCCATTCCATCTCCTGCCTTATTAATACTATTATAGTAATGCTTCGGTATCTGAGTTAATTTGTTTCTGGAGACCACTTGTAAAGCAGAGCAGTAATTTCCCATAGTAGCAACATTATAAATTGTAATTTGTTCTCCCAAAAATATTTTACCTATAAAATTTATGATAACGTATATAAATGGCAATAGAACAACAGTAGAATGTAAAGAATATTTTATGGAAAGTAAAAAGAATGTCACGGTCATTTATAATAAAAAAAAAATATTATTATAATCGCTTTCTGAGTCACTTTCACTAGCACTAAACTCGCACACACCATCACTTGTAGACGCGATCGCCGATTCACAAGCATTCATAGATGGACTTGTAAATTTGTTTTTAAAAAAAACAAGTCTACAGGAGTTTACCCAGAAGAAGCTTTTTTGCCGCTCTCTCTCTAAATTTCTCAGTAACACACAGAAGCCTTTGTTATGGTGGTAGAAACTTTTGCACTTCTTTCAAAATTTGGATATTGTGCTTGAAAAATAAAACTCATAAACCCCAGGGTCTCATAAAGTGAGTCCTCATATTTATATTTGTATACATGTATATATGTATATACATGTGTATGCTTAATGTATGGATGTATGTATTATGAGTGTGTTTGTGTGTATACACACACACACACACACACAAATAAAACAATAACATGCAAAGATATTAACAAGATTATCTGGAGATAATCATGTTAATGCTGCAATGTAGATATGACAAAATATAAAAGATGATATCATTTGAAAGAAACATTAACGGAATAAAGTAAATGCTTCTGTAGGTTTATTGTAGATCATTCGATTAACTGGGAATTAAAGGATGCATGTATGTATATGTGTGTGTGTATATATATATATATATATATATACACAGACACAAACAATTATCTGTGTTGAAAACACAATATACAAAAATATATGTATACTTATGGAGGAGAAATATATAATATTTAGATATAAAGTAGAGAAGAGCAAAAGTTTTTATATATAAACTATTTTTCAGATTATTTTAGTATTAACTAGAGATTATATATATATATACATACACACACACATAGATATGTATGTATCTAGCCATCTATCTCTCACTCTCTGTGGATATATATATATATATATATATATATATATATATATATATATATGTATATATATATATATATGTAAATATATATATGTATATATATATTTATATATATATATATATATATATATATATATATATGTAAATATATATATGTATATATATATTTATATATATATATATATATATATATATATATATATATATATATATATATATATATATATATATATGTATGTATATGAATTGTATATATGTGTGTGTGCATGTATTTTGGTGGTGGTTGTGGGGTTCATGAGAAACTGATTCCAGGCTTATTATTGTATTAACTAGAGATTACACTTATATATCTGAGCTAAGAGATATTGTATACATCAACCAATGAGCAAGAACAGGTATGTATATATGTGTGTGTATATATATATATATCTATATCTATATATATATATATATAACAATGCTATTATCAATAGATTATTGGTTTAAGTATGGATTAGTGGATATACTGTAAGGTGCTGATTTATTGTATGTCAATGATTGAGGTATTTAGTAGTGATATCAATTGTAGGATATCATTTATAGGGTTTGAAGTTCATGTAGGCATGATTGTGGAGGGGGGAGAGAAAGAGAGGGGGAATAAAACTGTCAGAGTAGTGCATAATCCAGAAGTCCTAAAAAAGGGGTATAATGTTAAATAAATATACTTTGCTTATTTATTTGAAAGCCTTTTGCTGTAGAGGTTTCAAAAGATTTGAAAACTATCCCATTGCTCCCACAAATATTCATTTAAATAACTAGAATATTACTTTTCATACAACATGTAGCACATTCAGGCATAACTATAGGAACAGGTGAAGTTAAGAAGGATTCTTCTCAACCATTTGTCTTGGATTCTTGAAGAATTTTAGATGAATGAATTGATCCTAGTACTTATTATATTTTAAGCTTGGCACTCATTCTATCAGACCCTTTTGGTGAACAACTAAGTCACAGGGACATAAACACACACCAAAACTGTTGGAGACAAAGACACAATACAATGGGCTTCATTCAGTTTCCATTTACCAACTCTACTGACAACTGTAGAAGAAAACACTTGCCCAAGGTGCCATGCAGTAGGACTGAACCCAGAACCATGTAGTTCTTACCACACAGCCATGCCTGTGCCTATTTAAACAATATCTGAGTATCTAGATATCAAAATATATAAAGTATAATAAATTGATAATAAATATATAAAACATATATTAAATTCATTGATTTTTCTAACTTTAAAAAAAAAAGTTTCTAACTTTTCTGTAAGACATAAAATAAAAATACAAATCAATCAAAATAAGAAGAAAATTAATGAAATGAATTTAGTTCCATATTTTATGACTTTACCGTTCTGCAACAGAATATTCCCAAAAATAAAGGGGTTTTTTTGTTCTTTATATTGTTAAACGAGATTCAGATTTCTCTTCTGTTGCTGATAATATTTTCATCTTCTGGCTGGCATCACACTCTCTACACCATCATCATCATCATCTTCCTCATTTACTGTTCGTTTTTTTTCCATGCTGGCTGATGGTTTGACAGGATCTGATGAGTCCCAGGACTGAGGGAAGCTCCATTATCAATTTTGGAATGGTTTCTACAGTTGGATGTCCTTCCTAATTCTGATGGCATTAAAATAGGTACAGAGTACACTTTTGCTGACCCTAGTACAAGTGAGGTTGCCAGCTATCTTGCAGGAACAAATCCCCTTCAACTAAGTGGGTGTGGGTGTGGGGGTATTTGAGAAAGGGAAGCAGCAAACACCCCACCAACACACACTTTATTGAGGGTTTTTTTTCTTTTTCTTGAAAAAGTAGCAGTGGAAATAGTAGGGGTCAAGAGAAAAGAAGTGACAACGTAGATAGTTAGAGGACATTATTATGTAGCATGTAGTCCTCAACCATTTAGAATTAAATCCCTAGGGAGTTGTCAACTGTATTCTAGTTAATGGCAATAAATCTGATCTAGGTAGAATAATAACAGTTCCTGAAGGGTCTTCCCTTATATTTAGTGGAGGTGTAAGATTGAGTAACCCATTGGAAATTTATATCTTATACTAAATATAAGGGAAGACCCCTCAGGAACTGTTATTATTCTACCTAGATCAGATTTATCCCCATCAACTAGAATACAGTTGACAACTCCCTAGGGATTTAATTCTAAATGGTTGAGGACTACATGCTACATAATAACGTCTTCTAAGTATAAGTATCTACATCATCATTTCTTTTATCTTGACCCCTACTATTTCCACTGCTACTCTCTAAATTATTGTAGGCCTAACAAGGTAGGCATTATTTTCTAAACTCATTTTGCCACAGATATAACAAAAAAATGGTTTATCCTTTCTGTTTGATGCCCATGTATTACCTTGAGGTCAAATTGATGTAATGTTCTCATTAATTGCAATTGTAGAATTAAAGCCTACTGTCCGGTATCTGGCCATTGTTTAACTCGTAATGTAGTCTATAAATGTACAGTAACTACTCCAACTAATAATTACATTTATGTTGGTTGCACAATCAACCTTAAACAACGATTATATAACCATTTTTTAAAATTTAGACTTAAACATAAAGCCAATAGCACATCATTATCTAATAAAATTTGGGAATTGAAGGAAAATAGTATTGATTTTAATCTTAAATGGGAAATCATCAGGAGAGCACAACCTTATAGAAATAGTAGATATGGCTGTGGACTGTGCTCTATGGAAATTTACGAAATTTTTAAACTTAAGGATAACCCTAATCTAATTAACAATAGACCTGACCTTAGGGTTCTATGTGTGCATTGTTACTCCCGCACCTTTAAATATTTTTTAAAAAGTAAATCTTGCTAAATTTTTTAATTTAGTTTCTCTCATTTCCCTGTCTAATAACTATTTTATTTGAGGTATGACTTTTAATATATACTTAGAATACATTTTAACCTTCTCCAACCCACTGATAGTAGTCCTACATTTTCTCTAAGTTATTCTGAGTCTCCCTTATTTATCACTTTTTCGAAAACCTTAGCTTTATTTCTCTTAATTTAGTCCTGTTTTTCTAACTCTATTCCTCCCCATTTTTTTTCCTCTTCCCTCTTCCCCCCTTTCTTTCTGTTTGGATTTTGGCCATTAATATTATAGTTCTACTCATAAATAATACCACCCCACATTAATTTATATCTTATTTTAACTGGATATGTTTATCTTGTTCTAATTATTATTGTTCCCTATAGTTTTGAAATTAGTGATTCAGTGCTTCATTGTATTATTCTATTTATACTGTAGAATAGATATATTTCTTTAATACCTTGACCTTAATTCTCTTACCTTAAATTTTTTCCAAATTCTTACCACTCCTTATGGTATTGTCCTTCCATATGAATGTGGGGGAGGGGGTATTCATAAAGTTTCAAATATTTCAAGAAGAAATGTGTTTGCGGAAACAAAATTTATTATACTTATTAACAAAAAATGAGAAGAAAATAAACAAAAATAAAACAAAACAAAAAACTTCCCTTCTCAGTGTTTTACTGCCCCGCCCACCCCTTTCGTACTTCATTGATTCTCAAAGAAAAGTAAATGAATTTTCTTACTTTTCTGCTTACATTACATTAAATTACATTTCTTTCTATGGGTACATACATATATAAACATACATACATACATAAATATGCATACATATATATATATATATGCATATTTACACAGACACCCACACACACACATATATATATATATATACACACACACACATATATGTTTTTATGCATGTAAGTATGTAATTATGTATATTCATACAAGTACATATATATATATGTGCATATGCATACATACTTATAACATATATATGCGTATACACATAAATATTTATACACTACCATATGTGTGTGTATGTATATATATCTATGTATATGTAGATATATACACATACATATATACACACACACACACACATATATATATATAAATATTTATATGTAGTTATTTATAAACACACACACTCACATACATTTGTACATATGTATATAATATGTATATATATGTATATATATATATATTTATACATCATATAATACACATACATCTTGTACAACTTTTATAACGTTATAAATTTTTGGTTGAAATACTGCCTAAACACATGTCCAGAGAAGAATATAAAAAAAAAGAAACAAACGTGTGCAGCCAGTTAACTATTTCAAACCGACACAGAAAATATGACAGAACGATCAGACTTGTTAGAATAATGTTCCTTCAGCCAGTTCATTGTAACATATGTATGTATATAGTATATACATGCATATATATGTGTGTGTGTGTGTATATACATACATATATATATATATATATATATATATATATATATATATATATATATATATATATATATATATATATATATATATATATACATATATTTACATATATAAATATTTATACATGTATATATATTTAGATATACATATTTATACATATATATATATATATATATATATAAACATATATATATTTATACATGTATATATATTTACATATATATATTTATATATATATATATACATATATTTATGTATATATTACATATACATGTATTTATATATGTAAATATATGCATACACACACACACATACATATACATCTGTATATATATATATATATATATATATATATATATATATATATATATATATATATATATATATACATATATATAGATAGATATGTCCCTCTACACACCTATTGATATAATTACTTCATATTTTTTTAATATAAAGAAATAATAAATTTCATATCAACATCTTTTCTTTTGCAACATAATGTTTTCCTTTTTTTTTCTTTCCTTTTTTCATGAAATTCTTCAATTCTTTGGTTCCTGTCATCAATAAATTGATTCTAAAGCAATTCCAATGTCATTTTAATATTTATTCTTTTTTTGGTGATGTTGCTTAAATATTTTCCAATGTTGTTGCTGATGAGGGGAGGTGGTGGGGCGGTGGAGGTGGGTTTCATTTGAAATTTCTTTTCAATAGTCAGAGGGGTTTGATAGGTTTAAAGTTTGATTTCCTTCTGTATTAGTTTGTTGTTTTTTTTGTTGGTTCTTTATGAATTGCGTCAACATTGAGGAAACTGTTTAAGTCTGGGATGATTGTAGAAGGAGGAGAAGGAGGAGGAGAAAGAAGTGAAGGAAGAAAGAAAGGAAGTAAATGAAGGAAGAAGAAGAAGAAGAAGATTGAGGATTGGGTGGAGGACAAGAAGAAGGAGTAAGTGGAGGAGGAGGAAGAGGAGGATGGATAGATGCAGAAGAAGAAGAAGAAGAAGAAGAAGAAGAATCAAGAAATTAAATAGAAACAAGTTTGTAAAAGCAAATTCAAGAAGGAATTGTTATTGTGTAACACACACAGACACACAAACTCCTGCATAGACCAACTGGTGGTCCTCTAAGATTTGTGTTATTTCATAAACCTGCAACTTTGTGTATCTTTATAACCTAATAATATACATGATGATGGCATCAGTCACTGTTCATCCGAAACAGATGTAAAGTAAGACTTTTACCTCCATTTTTTAAAATTTATTTGTATTCACAACTTCCCATGTAAAGACACACCTTATTTTTCACCTGTTTATCTGGTTCGTCTACTTTGTAAGTGCTTACCATACATCATACTTATGGTCGACTTCCTATACTGATGCTACCTGTCCTGGATAGAAGAGTTGGAAGCTAAAGATCAAGCTTTTCTGGGCACTACTTACTGACTAGACTATGCTTGCTTTACTATTCTCCTTCTGTCTGTATATATATATATGTGTGTGTATATATGTATATATATAAAAACACACATGGTGGTTGTGTCTACTTTTTATGCCCTGAGTTGGATCTATAGTTTAAAGTAGATTGCATTTCTATAGTTTTCTACCAACAAACCAACACTTGATGTTTTCAGTGTTGTTTATTTCAATGGGAGCTCTGTGTTAGAATTCTTAGCCATTTCTGGCATCCTACAGGTCAATATGCCTTGATTCTTTTGAATCCATTTAACAAAATGGCCAGGTAGTGTTATCCTATTGATCTCTTATGCCAAAAGCAAAGTTACAGGGATGCAAACAAACCAAGACCAGTTGTCAAGTGGTGGTGGAGAATAACGGCACACAAACAACCTCACCCCTATACATATATACATGATGAGCTTCTTTCAGTTTTTAAATCCTCTCACCAGGCTTTGATTGGTCCAAGGCTATAGCAAAAGACATTTGCCCAAAATGCCATCTAGTGGGACTGAACCCAGAAGCATAGCGATGGGAAATAAACTTCTTACCCCACAGCCATTCCTGCACTCCTGTATACATGTGGGAATGTGTGTGTGTGTGTGTGTATTTACATGCACACAAACGTAAGGGAGAATTGCCTGACAGAAAGAGAGAGACAAGGTGAGAGAGAGAGAGAGAGAAGGTGAAACAGAGAGAGAAACAAGGTGAGACAGAGAGACAAGGTGAGACACAGAGAGAGAGAGACAAGGTGAGACACAGAGAGAGAGAGACAAGGTGAGAAAGAGACAAGGTGAGAGAGAGACAAGGTGAGAGAGAGAGAGAGAGAAGGGGGTGACTGTGAACTCACCTGAACATTCACCTTTCTGATCCAGTTGAATTTGATGATATTGGGGGAGGGGGAGGTAGATAAGGGACAATGATGGGGGAAAGGGGGGAGAAGGGGGAATTGCAGAAGAAATAGAAAGTCGGAAGTATATTTTACAAGGACATCCTCTCTCTTTCTCTCTCTCCTCTCTATATATTCATCAGACTTTTTCTTTCTGGTATATGTTACATATACACATATTTATTAATATATGTATGTATATACACATACCTCCCAGCTCCTAACATGCACACACACACACACACACACACACACACACACACATACATATTCATGCTATCTATCAATATATATATGTGTGTGTGTGTGTGTGTATGTATACATATATAGAATTTCGTGCGCACACACACACACACACACACACACACACGACCTGAGTATATAAAAATGTGAGTGTGTGCACAAACTTATATACTGCTATACTGCATACATGAACATATACATATGTATATACCAATTTATACTTACACATGCATACATGTGTGTGTGTGTGTGTATTTATGTTTGTATGTCCGTATGCATATACATACCAACATACTGATATACATAAACGTGTGTGAGAGCAGAAACACACGCATACCGCTTGCACGTAGATCTGCGCAAAGAGCCGACAGAACGGATATCTCTGGTGTCAAAAGCAAAGTGTTATCAACGAGAATCCTTTGGACAAATATTATTCTTGAGTTAATCAATTTGGTCATTTTTGTCAGAAGGATGACTACAATGTTAGTCTGGCCAATTGATGTGGAGTAGAGCTTGTCCCAGGGGACTGGTCAATTTATGAGTTGCTGAGCCTACTGCTTATAACAGCAGGTTAGGGATTGTGCTGAGAATGGAGGAAGGAGAAGGAGGCTGGGATGAAAAAGATGGATGGAGTGTAAGGTAGAGGGGAGGGAGGGAAATATTTAAACAATCAGAGAAGGATAAACAGTGATCATGGGAAAGGTAAATGGACAGACAGACAGACAGGCAGAGAGACAAATAGATAAATGGACAGACAGGTAGATAGACAGATAGATAGATAGATAGATAGATAGATAGATAGATAGATAGAGGGTGAAAGAGAGAGAGAAGTGAATAGATAAGTGTAGTTAGAGAGGCAGAGAGATAGAGAGAGAAGTGATAGATGTTAGTTAGATAGATGGATAGACAGTAGGCAAGATAAAAAAGAAGTTAATTTTTAAAAATCTATTTCATTCAGTCTTCTCTGTCATCTGGTGTCTGATTCATTGGAATTTTCTGGAAAAAAAAATTGGAAAAAAAAGCAATTAATAAACTGACAATAATGGAAAGCAATCAGGTGACATACAGACAGACAAACAATCAGCCAATATAATAGGCAGTTAAGTCTACCAAGATTAAATTCTTTAATTCTGTGTTTTATTTTTTCTGATCAGTTTTTGTCATTGGATTGTGGCCATACTGGGGTATTGTGTTGATGACTGATACAAATTATTATTGTACATTGATGACCTCATCTCCCTTATTTGTTTGATGGTAAGAAAAGGGGAAGAAAGAAAGAAGATGAAGACATAAGTTTTGAATTCATTCTGTGCTCATGGTTTTGGCCAGTCACATCACCCCCCCCCTACTACTTATTTTTATCTCTGGCACTTAGGTTAATGATCATTATTTGCTTAATAGCTAAACTGTATTTTTTTAGGTATAACAATGTTTGATTGTTAAACAACATCAGTTTTTACTCACACACACACACAATGCATACACGTTTATCTAATTCTCTTTTGAAATGGTGAAACTCAAAGCAGATATTGCTATAAATAATATGTAACTATTGGCGGGGGAAAACTCCTTTGCACAGAAAATGTTGTGCACAAAATGTGTGTGTGCGCGTGTGTTTATATATATATAAATATATATATATATATATATATATATATATATATATATATGATAGTCTTTCAGTTTCTCTCTACCAAATTCTCTCATGAGACTTGATCAACCCAGGGCAGTAGCAGAAGACACTTGTCCAAGGTACTGCACAGTGTAACCGTAGAGCCTACGGTCGGGAAGCCTTAATAACACAGCCACAGTGGTTAACAAAAGAATGGAAAGATTCTTTTCCTGGCTGTTGAAGGATGAATATACAATGACATAATACAAGATACTCAAATCAACATAATATCTATTGTCATTAACTTTCACTCAATCAGAAAGCTACAGCCTCAGAAAGGTTCAGTCTGGATGGTTTAACAAACACAAACAGATTATGTATATATATATATATATATATATATATATATATATATATATATATATATATATATATATATAGAGAGAGAGAGAGAGAGAGAGAGAGAGAGAGAGAGAGAAACTGTTATGTCAGCTCTCTGCATATGTCTATATTTTAGTTGCTGTCTATAGTTTAGTAAGAAAGTGAAATAGAATGCTAGTTGGTTTGAATGTGTGTTTGTGTGTTTGAGAGAGAGAGAGAGAAAATTGTCTTTCCAAAGCATTGAAGGCAGGTTTAATGCCCAAGCTACATCTCTAACAATCTCCAATGAGACGTTCAAATTGAGATGTTTTGCAATGAAACAACACAAATTTCTGGTATGTTGCATATGTCCTTTGGTGTTTAAATACAAAAGACATGACTAAGTGTTTAATATTTTCTAACAACTTATCACCAGCAACACAAGATGCGATTGGCTGGAATACATGTTGAAAAGTGTGTCTAGCTGCCTGTATAGCTAGATTGTGCTGGTAGTTATTTTATTACCAAATATGGATATTGTTGCCAAAATGGTCAGTTGAAGTAAATATTTAAAAATGACAAAAGCAAAGTCCCATGGCAAGCACCTTTTCTCTGTCCAAAAGCATTACCTTCAGATCGTCTCTACTTATTTTCTGACTTTTCGTTCACCCTTGGTTCATATCCTCACTCAGTGCACTCGGCTGGCAAATATCATTTGTACCTGTAATACAAAGGCGGGGCCAGCCTCGTTACATCCTGTGCCCTCAGAACTACGTTAAGGGTACGTGTGTTTGTGGAATACTCAGCCACTTCCATGTTAATTTCTCGCGAGCAGGCTGTTCAATTGATTGAATCAACTGCAACACTTGTCATCACAATCGATGGAGAGTCAGGCCATTGTTCCATACATTATGAGTCATATAAAACTTTTGTTTCATGAGTCCAAAGTTACTCTAATGGTTGAAACAAATGGGAATGTGTGTTGTACATGATGCATGGACATCAGGGAAATGTCTGGTGTGCCACATGTGATACAAAGGATAGACAAAGTGCTAATGAAAGAGAGAGAGAGTGAGAGAAAGAGAGAACAGTTTCTAACATAATATTCTAGTAATTTGGTAGATTAGAAATGAAGTTCTAGAATAATATTTTGCTGTCTCTAGATTTAACCTTTGTGTTTAAATTCTGGATACCTTTGCTGTTTCAAACCATTTTAGTCACTTCTTACGATATTCAGGGATTTGGTGCACCAATTCTAAAACTTGAATAAACACAGAAAATAATCATAACAACAACAGTAACAACATCAATTAACACTCACCTTTTAATACCCTACTTTTGCTGCTTGAGAATATGTGTCCCCTGGAATTAAACCCTGTTGTATTTTCTGGTGGCAGGGGTAACTATCACTAACACTAGCAACCGACGAGGCCCAGTCTTTGAGACAGCCGTAACCCACCGTGCTGTGCCGGCCGACATACTGCTGTATCCATGGCGACGTCGAAGCAGACGATTTCACAACAGGAACCGGGATGCTGCTCATGATTGCCTGCTTCTCACAGAGTCTTCACATTTGTTGGTAAAGAATGATGATAATTGGTGGAGAGAAAGAAGACGACGAATGGAAGAAGACGGGTTTCATAGTTGGTTTTTGTAAAAGAAGAAAAAGAAAAGAAAATGAGAGATAAATAAAAGATATATCTTGTGGCTTAAAAAAATTCTAACTATAAATTACAGCATACATACATATCATATATGAGTGTGTGTGTGTGTGTGTGTGTGTGTGTGTGTGTGTGTGCGTTTGGAAGTGTGTATCTATCTATCTATCTATCTATCTATCTATCTATATATATATATATATATATATATATATATATATACACATACAATGCAACATGAGATGAAGTGTTTTGCTCAAGAACACAATGCACCAGCCAACCTAGGAAGTGAAACCATGATCTCTTGATTGCGAGTGCCGTACTCTAACCACCGGGCCATGCACCCTCACACACACACATCATAATCATCAGCACTGTTTACCTGACTAGTTATACGCTAGCATAGGTTGGACAATCTGATGGGCTCAGAGGGTTGCTTCCTGCTCTTCTGCCTACTGTGGCATGGTTTCCATGGCTGGATGGCCCTTTCTTTCTTCATGCCACCAGCACTAGTGAGGTCACCATGCAGCTTGCAAGGTTACATGTCCTGAGAGAGGCAGCTTTTGTGTGAACAGACAGACTGTTAAAGCATGTGAGAAAGAGTCAGAAAGAATATGTCAATGTTTATGTCTATATGTGTGTGTGTGTGTGTATGTACACACACACACACACATATATCTTGATATGTATGTATGTGTGTGTGGAGAGTAGACATCGCCCAGACATACCATAATCTCTTTAGCCAGCTACTTTGTGCCTCAGACCAGACTGGTGCCACACACTATTTTACTTGGATATGGCCATTAGATTTTATGATACTACAAGATTGTAGTCAGCAAGTATCATCATCATCATCATCATCGTTAATATCATATACCTTACACCATCTTCCCTGAAATTATGAGTTTTCATTGTCTACATCACTTATGTTTATCTTTGTTGTAAACAACATTATTGCAAATCCTATCAAAACCACCATCATTAATACCATTATTAGCATCAACAGAAACCATCTCCACCCTCACCACTTTGGCTACCTTCTTTTCATTCAACATCTCTACCATTCATGGATCCACTTATAAAACCAAACAGAAAACAGTACAACACCCAATGGTTTTTCAAACCATTTTTTTTCCTTTCTCTTTTTGCACACTCAAAAATTATTGAACCATGGAACCAACTACCCACATCTAGACACAGTATTCTTTGAAAATCCCATGTTTCTTGAAATTCAACAGCCTTATATTCCAGGCTTCACATATCAATGAACCCTTTTCTTTCTTTTTTATAGCTTTTTTTTACTGCTTACTTTTAGCTTTCATTGCTGTCTTTCTTTACTTGACTTATTGCTGCTTTCTGTCCCCTTTTTTTTTACCCTTTCTTGCAAGCAATAAGCTCTTGATTGGCCTTGTTCGTAAAGTACATTATTCTGAAACATAATACTAATTTCAAAGTACAAGGCCACAGTTTGTGGATGAGGAATGGCCATTTAAACGAATTCCTGTATGAAATTGAAAAGATTAGAAACAGAATTCTGCCTTGGATCAAAAATCTAAACAAACATGAGTAACAAAACAACACAAGGTATTCTGTTGGTCCCACCATCAATTCAGTTAATCCGATGTCATATCAAAACAGAGCATATAAATAATAGTCATGAATATGAAGATAAATTGTGTGAAACAAACAAATATATCTGTATGTATGCATTAATCAAAGAATACGATATTCTAGATCTATCACAACTGATCATTACCAGTCAATTTTGCTTTGAGTATTAAAATCACAACACCAACTGTTAAAATAGATCAAGTGTCCCAGACCAGATGAGACAGCTCATTCCAAAGTGTTTGAGTATAGTAGATATCGATATTTAACCATCATTGTGGCTTACCAATCCCATGTACTCGGATCATCTTGAAACAAAGTCAATCCCTGATTATATGACTGATATGCAAATAGAGTGAAACTGTTTTGCTGATTGGCTGTGCCATAGCACACATGGGAAAGAGACAATTATTATGTTTGTCTATTTCTCTTTTGGAATGATGGGCCTCAGAGCAGATGCAGTGACCAAAAAATAGGCTGTAAATATATGATTAAAAACACCTTTTGGACACATTCACACACACACACAAGCATACATACATGCACACACATACACAAGTGCACATGGACACACACACATTCAGACACATGCATGCATGCACACTCATACACGCACATGCACACGCACATGCACACACACATGCACACACACATGCATATATGAATTAATTTTTATGTTGATTAGTAAAAACAGTTTAACATTAAAATGAACAGTTACTCAAAACTTCTTTGTGGAGTAAATAATATCTAGAATGCTTTTTTTGCAAGAAGAGGAATGGAAAGTGCATCGAAGGGTGGCAGGAGGCCGAGACTGAAAGCACTGTCACCTCTCTTTTTGCAAAACTTTAACATATATATATATATATATATATACACATACATACACGTGTGTGTATGTATATATATATATATTTATATATATATGTTTATGTGTGTGTGTGTGTGTGTGTGTGTGTGTATGTAGCCATTTGTTTTGTCATTTACCTGTTGTGATTGGCTTTCTCGGATAATTGAATGACTGAGGCAGGAGTCGAGCCTGTGATGGGACTCGATGTGGGTAGGCTAGCTAACATGACTCCGGGGGATAAAGTCACTTTTTCGTTTGAGTTTATGTCAGCTATAACAGTCTTATGTTGGTTCGTTGGGTCAGGTCGGTGCTCCAGCGGGGCAGTACTGACCATATTCTGTTTGAGGACATGAGCGGATTTCTCACACGATGTCCACGGCAGCACTGAGGAGTTACTTGTTATGACATTTGTCCTCTTGTACAGGTTTGTTGTATTGCTACTGTGTTGCTGTTGTTGTTGTTGTTGCTGTGTTTGTTGTGGCTGTGGTTGTTGTTGTTGTTGTTGTTGATGATGCTGGTGATGTTGTTGTTGATGGTGTGGTTGTTGTACTTGTTGTTGCTGCTGTTGATGGTGGTGGTTTTGTTGCTGTTGATGTTGTGTATGATGATGGTGCTGATGGTGCTGCTGTGATGATTGTTGTTGTTGTTGGTCAGAGCTGTCCGAATGTGTGTTACTGAGGTGAGTTGGGTGTCCAATGTTTTTGATGACCGTGTTATGCGGCAAAATGTTATGACTCTCTATTGTACTCGCAGAGTTTTTCGCTTTCGTTTCTATCAACGATGTCTTCGGTACTGAAGCTTGTTGCTGCTGCTGCTGCTGTTGCTGTTGTTGTTGTTGTTGTTGTTGTTGCTGTTGTTGTTGTTGCTGATGTTGATGCTGTTGTTGTTGTTGTTGCTGCTGCTGCTGTTGTTGTTGTTGTTGATGCTGTTGTTGCTGCTGGTGTTGCTGCTGCTGCTGGTGTTGTTGTTGCTGCTGTTGACTGCTTTCGTTGAGGGGCGTTTTATATATGGAAGCAGTCGGCAAGCAGGTGGGAGACGACACTGCTCCCCCTGCCGTGCAAGAGTCGGCACAACCAAGCAGAGGAGCATTGTTGAAAACAGCCGTCGAGCGGTACTCCATCGAGTCGAAATTACCATTGATTCGAGGTGGGATTCTTTCAGTAGAATATTCGTAACCATATTTACGATGATAGTCGTTATCAAAGCGGGAAAAATCTTCACCGAAATGGACCTTCTTGCTAAGGTCTATGCTATAGCTGTCGAAGCCATATTTGGGAATGTCGTAGCTATACTTCGTCTGAGCCACCAGGTCAGCATAGCTGTTACTGTGGTATGACAATGGATGCTGGTACTGTCTGTGATCGAAATAATAACCATTTGAGTAACAGTGTTTCTCAGCAAACGGATCTGTCGCTGAGTAGACGGAGCTTGTGAGGGGAGTGTAACCATGGGAACGGTAGATGTCAGAGTCCAAAGCAAAGTTGTTGCCCGGATACGAGTAAAAAAGGTCGGGCTTCAATTCGGCACCGTCACATGCGCCATAACCATTCAAGCTAGAGAATGATGCGTAGCCGTTGAGGGCGGGGAAAGCATCTCTGTATGTGGTGGCTTTCCTTTTGCGACTTGCCTGAAGATAGTCCCGTACTTGAGATTTCTGCTTCTTACTCTTACTTGATTTCGTTTTCGTAAGGAAATCGTCTTCGGGGAAACCAGGTCCTGAACAAATATCCAAGTCCAGCAGCGGATACGGCAACTTAAATTCGTTCCCACGTTTGCCGAATAAATCTTGCCCTTCATCATCTCTGGAAAATATGAAATAAAAAGTATAAAAATGCAATACAGGAATACATAAAAAATTAAAAAAATACAGAAACATTTTCAGTTGAATTAGAATTTTGTGAGTGAGTGGTAGTGGTAGTGGTGGTAGTTGTAGTAGTTGGAGGTTTCATGAAAACAGCACACAAGTACTTATATAGACACTTACACAGAATCAATGTAATATACATATGTATGAGAATTGATAGAATACCAATAGATAAGAATGGAGATGAGTACCAACTCTTCTATGTGACATGCTTGAACAATTGTGAAGATCTCCATACATGGAACCATTCGTTGCCGTGTTAATATCTAAATATATATATATATTCCCCTCACATACTTCTCGACTCTATCGTCATATATATATATATATATATATATATATATATATATATACACATAGACATACAAAGTCTGATCAATAATTATCTGAACTGTTACCATAGTAACAAAGCTAAAACATGCAGAGTGAAGCCACTTGGCACAGATTGACTTTGAACTCTGTTGTGCATGCACACTAAGTTCTAATGTTCTTGCTCACTTCTGTGCATGCACAGCAGCATCCAAGGGCAATCTGTGCCAAGTAGGTTTATTCTCCATGCTTTAGCTTTGTTACTATAGCAACAGTCCGGATACTTATTGATCAGCCTACGTATATATATATATATATATATATATATATATATACACACACACACACATACAGATAAATGCTACATACATAGCAATGAAAGAGACAGCAGTGACTTACGTGAGTTGTCTATGTGTACAAATGACAAAATCAGGTTTGCTGTTCTTGTATACCACTTTACAGCTTGACTGAAGCCAAAGCCATCTCAAATCCTTCATGATCCAACGATAAGCTATCAATCCCGAGCTCCCAGTTTTAATCACTGAAAAAGGAGACAAAAAAAATCATATAAACCATACAGATACATAATAACCACACACACCTGTATATATAAACATACACATTTAATATATAGATGCATACACTCACACACATACATGCACACACATGTAAATGAGAATGATCGATTGATTTCAAATGTTTGTGTGTGTGTGTGTGTGTGTGTGTGTGTGTGTGTGTGTGCATATGTGTGCATGCCCATGTGCGTGTGTAGTTAATATTAAAGTGTTGGATATATATATGTATGTATATTTTATATATATATATAAATGTAACCACATGTGAATCGTTGACGATTTTCTTCCTCCAGGATCACACTATCGAATGTGTCCTTCCTTTTTCAAGATGGCAGAGTAATTTGGGGGAGATTTGACTGCTATCTCTTGCAATGCAAGCAGCCACACTGAGGCCACATCTGATTGTGGAAGTGATGGTGGTTGTGGTAGTAGTGGTGGTGATAGTGCTGTAGTCATAGCTACAGTGGTGGTGTTAAGTGGCGACAATTGAAACTGAGGAGAAAGAGAAGGAAAGCAGAAAGATGGGGGGGGGAGATCGTTTACTCAATGGTTGCCTTTAAAAAAGATAGGTGTAGGGAGAGGGGAAGGAAGAAGTATGGGTGGAACACAGTGGTGGTGGTGGTGGTGGTTATTTTAAAATCCTGCACAGTGTCGCAGACAAATCAATGGTAAATGGATGGAAAGAGAGACAGGACTGCAGAGAACACAATAACAGCAACAGCAACGACAACAAGAAGAACAAGAACAATGCTAAAAATCCTGTGGAACAGACAGAGAAACGGAATAAGCCAACAATATATAAACATAGAAACATGCATCGGGAGCAAATAATAATTAAGTTAAAGTCGGAATTAATTCCAAAGAAGCCGGATACGTTTTTAATTGTTCCATGTGAAGTTGACAACGAACGAAAGAGGTCTGTAATTAAAACACCGCAGGTAGATGCATGTCTTTGAATGCAGACTGACACCGCAGTGCAGCCTTGCAGCATCAGCTTGATGCAAACAGCGAAGAGAAAAACCTTGATTTTAATTAAAGAATATCAACGCTATATATAGTTACACACACACACACATATATGTATACACACACACACATATATGTATACACACACATATATGTATACATACACACATATATATTTATGTATGTGTACAGAAATACATATATGTGTATATATACACACACACACACACACACATATGTATATATATATATATATATATATATATATATATATATATATGTATATATATATATATATATATATATATATATATATATATATATATGCTTGTATTGTATGTATATATAAATTACATGTGTGTGTGTGTGTGTGTGTGTGTGTGTGTGTGTGTGTGTGTGTGTGTGTGTGTGTGTGTGTGTGTGTGTGTGTGTGTGTGTGTGTGTGTGTGTGTGCACATATGTATGTACACACACATTTGTAGATGAGTATATCTGGTGCCTGTATGCATTGATTTCTGTGAATATAGCATAATAGCACATCCACTAATTGCTTGTAAAGGATGCACCACATTCAAGTGATGTGTACAGATGCATATGGTAACAATGTGCATACAGACTGTCCTTTCTGCAATGCTCGCACATTACACTCTGGCAATTTCAGCCGCAGTTGATGATGTTTTTATTTACTTCATTTTCGTATAAATTCTGTGGACTCTAAAGAAAGAGGGAAAATATAAAGAAATACGTATATATGCATGTCTGTGCAGACTTATCTCTATGCACTTATGACAGTACATATGTACGTGTATATATATATATATATATATATATATATATATATATTTTATTCTAATTTGCACCTTTTCAGAACGATCGGATTGTTATGATGTTGCTTCTGGTTCAATCCTTGCCTCCTTGTGGTTTGGAAACTTAGGGGTTTTATATTTCTTCATCATTTTCATTGCATCAAGTAACAATGGCAAAAAAATAAATAAATAAAATACACAAGCACTTACATTCTTGATGTGCAGCTGCAAAGTATGAGAGGTCATCAGGATGCACCAGGTCATACCCTGACTTGGTCACCAGTTCCCTATCTGAATAACCAAACATCATTTTCCCTCTGGAAAAGAAAAAAAACAGAACAAGATAAATATTGCAATAAATAAACAACAACAACTACTACTACTACTACTACTACTACTACTACTACTACTACTACTACTACTGCTACTACTACTACTACTACTACTACTACTACTACTACTTGCTTGCTTACTTCAGTTGTAACATCTGAAGTAAAATAGGGTGTTTACAAGACTTCAGACTTCATCTCTACAATCCGGCTCTTTTATTTATCTTCTTAAGACATTCAAAACAACCACCATCATCACCACCATCACCATTGTTCTCATCCTCACAGTCATCACAATCATCATCATCATCAAAATGCTTGTCTTCACAATGGGACTCAGCATAATCAGTCATCATCATCATCATCGTCAATGTTGTTGTCATTGTTATTATCATCTTTATCAGTGTGGCTGTGTGACGGAGATGACAGTCATTCACCTGTCATTGGCAGGATGATAAGACCGAATATGAAATGGCCAACAGACGAGAGATAAGCAGAGGATAATAAGTTTTCAACAGTGGACAGTTACTATGTGTACGGATGTGTAAATGACCACACACACACACACACGTGTGGTATGCCTATGTACATATATATTTATCTCTACATATACATATATATCAAATATGTATATAAATAGACATACATATATACACACACACAAATGTATGCATACACAAACCCATACATAAATATATATACACACATGCATACACACATACACACAAACATACATATATATAACCATTTAACAGACTCATCACATTTGTCATAAGAAATTTTTGTAAGCTACTGTCTCTCTGGGCAGAAAGTACACAATAATCGTTCCTGATGAGCCTGTAAAGATCAGGTGAAACTAGTCAAGTTGTTCTACATTAGAGAACCATGTGATTAACCACTGGGCCTATATTCTTTAGGCTTCATTACAGTCAAATGAAGAGAAATGACAGACCCTGGCCAAACATAGGTCTTTGTCTTCTAAATCCCCAATGCTAAAACTATCTTATGCTAACTGATGTCTCCATCAATATCACATCTACAAGCTATTTAGAACTTACAAAGTATTTTAAAAGCTGCCTGTGCCAACACAACCGGTCATCACACCTTGGAAAACACCACAGCACTTTTAGAGGTTCATTTAGAAATCAAGATTACCAGCATCTCATAAGTATTGTTAAATAACACACACGCATTTTAAAATGTGATCAAAATCATGGGACTTCAGTTCAGCCCACAGTAATATCCAACCCTGATCTTAAATGATAAACTGAACTAATTTCACATGGCTGTCACAAGTCTAAATTCTTCCTTGAGAATTTCAAAGAAGACACACACATATATATATATCTATATGTTTACCTGCTGTCCATGGACAAGGGTGAAAGGTCCATTTTGTGTTTTGATTTGAATGTGAGATCTCGTGATGGAATGTCAAACAAGGAGAGGGGTCCAAATGGACAACATGTAGCAAATAGAGCCATCATTGGTTCTTCAGATTTCAAAGCTTGCCCATGGAGAATACGGATCCAGCCACTAATTTCTAATGTCTGGAAAAGAAGAAATACATAAATATATAAATGAAATGCATAAATTAAATATATAAATTGGTTTCAGATTTTGGCACAAGGCCAACAGTTCCAGCGGGGTGGGGGATTGTCAATTACATCAATTCCAGTGCACAACTGGTACTAATTTTATCGACCCCGAAAGGATGTAAGGCAAAGTCAGCAGAATTAGAACTCAGAATGTGAAGTTGGATGAAATTCCACTAAAAGCATTTTGTTAACGATTCTGCCATCTGAATTGCCTTCTATAAATATGTAAATGAAAAGCATAAAGTCATAAAATATAACTTCTTAAATTTTTAAGTGCTTCTTTTTTACAATGTGGATTGCTTTAGCATAAAAGAAGTGTTTTTGTGTTTACACTCCCAGTAAACATAATACTCAGAAGGACAGCATGAAAAAAAAACCCTTACTTCTAAAAGGTGGCTAGAGGAAACACATTTACCTACTAAACACTGCCTAAAATAAGTATTCATCCAACCAATGCCGGCATACAAAAATGGATGTAAAATGATGAATGAACAAATTCTGTTTCGCTGTTTCTATTATTATAATTGTTCAGGTATTTTACCTCCATAAAATAATTCATCAGTCACTTAGTGCTAGCATGCAACGTTATTATACAAATGCCCAACAGTCTGCTAGCACTAACTGGCTGACATATTTGTAGAGCTAATATACGATGGATGAAACAGGGGAGAGAAAATATGTTCTGGATTCTGAATGTTTAAACAATCCTCTAATACATGGAGATCTACTTACAGGACTATCTTTCTCTAGTAGCATAGAATTATAAAGTACTTTGAAAATATAGAGATTTAGTTCTGATAATGTAATGAAGTAATTTTGATATAAAGCCATAAGGATGCTGTAAGAATATCATTTTGATCATATAAGGATCTAATCCTATTTTTTACTTCTATTTCAAATCCTTCTTGATCTAAGGCTGTCCATGTGTGTGTGTGTGTGTGTGTGTGTGTGTGTGTGTGTGTGTGTGCATGTATGTGGGTGTATGAGTATAGAGAGAAATGCACATATATATGCATAAATATAGCCATATGTAATATATAATGCATACATCATAGACATATGTATGTTTGCTTACATGCACGTGTGTGTGTACGTGTATGCATGTACATTTGCAATAAGATCTACAGTAGCAGTTTTAATTTAATGTTAATATATTACAATGAATCTGATTGGTCAATAAATCTAATACCTTCTTCTTGAAGCTTACATTGTATGTGGAAATTGATTGGTCTCATGTATTCAAGATGTCTTCTGGTTGAATATTTTTTAGAATTAGTCAAATTAATATTCTGTTGTTGAAAACAAATTATACTTCAGAAGAGGTTATTATACAAGTTGAAGGAATTCATTATTATCATCCTGTTAATGTCCACTTGTCCTTGCTTGCATGGGCTGGACAAAGATGGTCAAGGCAGATTTTCTATTATTGGATACCCTTCCTGTTGCCAACCAAGGTAATCTCTCTCTCTCTGGCCAAACATATTCTTGCAGAATATTGGAAACGACACTGCTCGTATGACAGTAACAATCAATTTACAATTATCAAGCAATGTCAAGACAAGGATCCACACTCACACTCACACTCACACATGATGGGCTTCTTTGAATGTCTACTAAATCCATTCATAAGGCTCTGGTTGGCCTGGGGCTATAGTAGAAGACTATTTGCCCAAGATGGTGCCATGATTGGTTAAATACATAAAAGTGTCTTCTGATTGAAATTCCTCACTAATCTCTTTCAACTGTTTATTTGATTAAGATTAATTTCCAAATCAATCGATCAGCTCCAATTAAAAGCAACACTTAAAAGCAAGGCTATGATTGATTACATTTTGCAAACGAGAAGATTACTTTCGTCTCAGAGTGACCAACTTTCTTCCATTTTGCAAATTCTTTATTTCTGCAAAGCATTAGATTTTACTAAAATATTTAATCAAATGTTTTATGGTTTCAATGTTGTGGCTGGTTGGATAAAGTACGGAACCCCGTGACTGATAAATAAAGGGTCAGAATTTCAAATTGCTTGTATGAAGGGGATGCTTGCTTACAGCCATCATATCAACACAAAAGTACACATATACACATATCTACACACATGATGGACTTCTTTCAGTTTTCATCTACCAAATCCACTCACAAGGCTTTGGTCAACCCAGTAGAAGACACTTGCCTCAGGTGCTACACAGTAGGATTGAACCCAAGATGACATGGTTAGGAAGTAAGCATTTTAACTGCACTTCAAAAAATAATCACCAGTAATATACTGGGACTGATGTATTGTTAATATTTTTAGAATCAGCAGAGCAGTGGATTTGTAGAATTTGTAAACTGTGAGGTGGAGAATTTGAAAGATTATTAAACCATCAAGAAAGCTGATTGGTAGATTAGTAGATATAGGTGGACATTGGAGGGAAGGTTCCCTGATGGCTCTAGTAAGACATCAGATGTGAGGTGGGGTAGATTCTAAAAATTGGTAGAGCATCAGAATAGTAGATTGGAGAACCAGTAAAGCATCAGGGCGATGGATTAGCAAATGAATAATCATACAAAATCCCTTGCAGTAATATACTATAATATACTTAATGTATATATACCATTGATAGGCTAGTTGCTGCAGTGTTTGTTCTGAGATAACATCTCCTATAGATATACCGTGTTAAAAACAAAACAAATATCAGAGAGAGATAAAAAAATTTGTCCCAGTAGTGGTCAGCAAGAATGCCCTGACAAATGAATTTGTGATCAACTTTACAAATTAGTATTTAACAATTTGCATCTGTCAATCATGAAGTGAAGAGAGATTTAATGAGAAAAGGGTTCTTAAATGGAAATGGTAGATTTTTATGAGTCAAAGAGAGAAAAGGCTTCAAGGATACAGAAGAGCAAAACAAAGAATGAAAATAGGAAGAAACGTCAAGTTGGACTTACTATAAAGCCAGATGTATTGTCCAATAAACAGCGGAACCGAACTGTGAAAGACCGGTGTAAATAATGATTGTTCTCTGAAGAATAACAATTAAAGAAAAAAACAAAACAAGATTAAATAAAATCTCACAAATATTTTTAGATGAAAGTGGAAAGTGTTGGTAGTAAGGTGGAAAGTGTTGGGGGGGTAAGGGGGAGAATCTTTTGGAATGACCTGTATGTGTAATGGTACGGGTGGTGGTGGTGGTGGTGGTGGTTGTGGTGGTGGTGGTGGTGGTGGTGGTGGTGGTGGTGGTGGTGGTGGTGGTGGTTGTGGTGGTTGTGGTGGTGGTTGTGGTGGTGGTTGTGGTGGTGGTGGTTGTGGTGGTGGTGGTGGTGGTGGTTGTGGTGGTGGTGGTTGTGGTGGTGGTGGTGGTGGTGGTGGTGGTTGTGGTGGTGGTTGTGGTGGTGGTGGTTGTGGTGGTGGTGGTGGTGGTTGTGGTGGTGGTGGTTGTGGTGGTGGTGGTTGTGGTGGTGGTTGTGGTGGTGGTGGTGGTGGTGGTGGTGGTGGTGGTTGTGGTGGTGGTGGTGGTGGTGGTTGTGGTGGTGGTGGTTGTGGTGGTGGTTGTGGTGGTGGTGGTTGTGGTGGTGGTGGTGGTGGTGGTTGTGGTGGTGGTGGTTGTGGTGGTGGTGGTTGTGGTGGTGGTTGTGGTGGTGGTGGTGGTGGTGGTGGTGGTTGTGGTGATATCATGACAGAAAAAGCAATGATAAGGAAATGACTGATAATGACGTTGATGATAACATAATCATATGGATGATGATGATGATGATGATGATGGTGGTGGTTGTGATGGTGGTGGTTGTGATGGTGGTGTAAATGGTATGGGTCATGGTATGATAGTGATGATGATGATGACAGTGATGGTAGTAGTAGTGATGGTACGATGTCAGTGGTAAGGATGGTGGTGGTGACAGTGGTGATGATGATGATGATGATGATGATGGTGGTGGTGGTGGTGGTGGTGGTGGTGGTGGTGGTGGTGGGATGAAAACAAGTTACAGACATAGATAAGAAACTGTTTTAACACAGAATATAAGAAGCCATTAAACTCATTTCCATTTGAAGTGTTAACCCTTCCAATAACAACGTCCTTCCTAACAGGACCACCCCTGGTGCCATGAGCCAAAGTCTCTCATTTCAAATAAAGTGTTCATATTTAAATTAAAACATTCAATCATGATTTTTTTTTTTTTTTTTTGCTAAGTTGTACTCCAAACATCAGATTAATTTTTTAAAATTTCATTTAATTACTTTACTAAATCTTTCTAAATTCTTGATTATCTTCAGAATTAATTGAAATGTATAGGTTACATTTATTTAGAAATATAGTCTTCCAGAAAATGATGAAGGCACTAAAATTCTGCATGCTGTTGCATTATGCATGATTTATTAATGAACGCTCGTTAGCAATGTAATAAACAAGAATCTTTCCAAAAGAACTGTCAACAATACCAGAGCAGCCAATTAGCATCAGCCTATATGCAGTCGCTCAGCTTGCTAGAAATAGCAAGCAACTCTCCCAGCAAATCTAAGCCTCTCGTTTAAAAAAAGAAAGAAAAGGTAGGACACACTAGACAATGTAATCTATGCAAATAGATGAGGTTGTCATGGCTGGAATCCCTTTCATCATGGGTTGTCTTCATGAATGCTGACAAGAAGGTAAACAACTGGCATAAGATTTTAGGTAAAATCTTTTACTGTCTCTATGTCTCTCACTACACACATAAACATATAATATGCACACACACACACACATACATACATGCATACACACACACACAAACATATATATTTATATTTTAAAGATTAATGGAGAAGACAGTATAACAAAAAACATTTATTTGCACGACAGTTGTTTCAGCTTCAAGTTGCTCCCTAGTGAGTGTGAAACGATGCAACAACACCAGATGCAAAAGAGCCTCTTCAGACAGCATAATATGTTTCTAAGTTCACAGATTTACATTTCGATTTTGCTTCATGTGGTAAATGGTGATTCTAGCAGTTTGGATGCATGTGTGCTCGTGAGGAGAATTGGGATAGGGAGAAAATACAAGAATAGAAACACAAACCTATATGCAATCCCTCAGCTTGATAGAAATAACCAGAAACTCTCCCAGCAAATCTAAGCCTTCTATTTAATATATATATATATATATAATGTTTGTGTGTACACACACATGGCCTAGTGATGGGGTGTTGCACTTACAATCATGAGTTCATGGTTTCAGTTCCAGAGCCGGTGGTGCATGGAGTTCTTGAGCAAAACACTTCAAGGCGTTATGCATCTTGGTTATGGTGCAGAAGGTTTGGTGCAGCTGTGGTAAGGGTCATAGGGGTATCAGGAGTAGTGGTTTTAGGGGTGGTGGTGGTGGTGATGATGGCAATGATGATGATAATGGTGATGGTGATAGTGTGGCTTGTGGTGGAATGATACATTGAATAATGTCTGAATTACACTTCATCAATCAAAATCGCAGCGATGGTCACTATTGGAATGATATTGATAATATGTTTGTTGGATTAAAACTGGTTTAGGGGCCAAGCCATTATTACAACACACTAACATCCCTACTTTTAGGGAGTCTGTATGTGGTTGATTGACCAGCTAGATATAGCAGCCAAATTTCCATCCAATTACACTCTGTTTCTTTAGAAAGAGAAAAGATCTGTTGTATAATGCAGCGTTAAATGAATGATAGTACTGGGGTAGATGGGATGGTTATGGTTGGAACGCCTTTGATCATATGACTGCTCAATCAAGAGTGATGTGGGGCTAATTAACAACAGCTACAGCAACAAAAACAACAATATCATGAATAAGATAAGAGATTTCGAGAGAGAGAGTTGTGTTACAACAGCATATCCTGTTTCGTTTGTAATCTTGTACTAATTACATTTTACAGGACAAAGAAGGGGATGAGGGATGGGGAGAGGAGGAGGAAGGGGAATAGAAGGTCGGAGGTGGGTGGGGGTTCTGTTTTAGATTGGCTTAAGGCCATCATTGGACTGACATTTTCAGTATCACACCTAGATCTAACACCAGTATATCATTTCAAATCACACCTTAATTAGTCTGAGGAAAAAAAAAAAAAAAGGCAGGAGAAACAGGATACATGTCTGAAAGAAAGGCAGGGTGGTCATATCTGGAATAACTTTGATTAAAAGATATATTCATTAACAACTGAACAAGTATATTTCTTATTGTTTACTTGTTTCTGTCACTGGACTCTGGCCAAGCTGGAGTTCTGCCTTGAAAGCATTAGTCAAGAAAATAGCAACTCCAGGACATGTTTTTGATTCTGGTGCTTATTCCATCAACCTCTTTGGCTGAACTGCTAAGTTACGAGGATGTAAACAAACTAACACTGGTTGTGAAACAGTGAAGGGAGGGGGGAAACACAAACACATGTGTATACATGCACACACACACACACACACACACATGTATGTATATATATATATATATATATATATATATATATATATATATGACTGGCTTCCATGGAGTTTCCAGCTACCAAATTTATTCATATGGCATTGGTCGACCTAGGGCTATAGTAGAAGACATTTGCCCAAAGTGCTGAGCTATGAGATTGAACCGAAAATGACATTAAAAAACAATGGCACCAATTAACGAACTAATTAGGGATAATCAAGGAATTCCTTATAGAGTCGTTGAAACAGCATGAAATAGCAACATCAACAAAAGTACTAATTAGCCACCCCTTCCATGATCATCACCACTGTTGATACAAATTGCAGAGACAAGCACTTTGTGGTCATTTGAGTTGCAAGAAATACTAGTTAAAACTTTCGCTACTCACACAATACTACCTTACCAAAAGAAGGATACATTGGAACAGCTCCGATTCGTAAGCCTGCTAGTCTGACTTGTGATTAAAGAACACTAGTAGTAGTAGTAGTAGTGATCATCATCTTTTGCATCATTACAATACAATAAAACTGTTGGATGTGACTGCCACAGTCCACCACCACCACCACCACCACCACCACCGCCACCGCCGACTCTGCAGGAATCAGTTACTGTTATCAGATTTAGACATTTTCTAATGGAACAGGAATGATAATAACATAATGAGATATAACCCCAGATATCTCTTGGTATCGAGAAACTAATACTGGAAAGATAATATATCTATATACACACACACACACACACACATATATATATATACACACACACACACACATATATACATTATCATCATCATCACTGTTTTACTGTTCCCTTTTCCAATGTTTCCGTGGATCAGATGGGATTCAAGGAGGCAGATTTCTTTTACAGTCAGATGCTCTTCCTGTCACTTGTCCTCATGTTTTCAGGCAATGCTAACATTTCTCCAAGGCCAGACATGTTTTTACAGAAGATTGGAAATGAATGACAACCACTTGTAAGACAACTGCCAAGTGATGTCATGATTAAAAGACACAAATTCACACACATACTATCACACACACACACACACATGTGCCTACTCACACACACACACATATAAAATACAGTTTCCATCTTCCAAATTCGTTTGCAAAGCTATATCGGCCATCCTGGGGCTAAACTGGAAGAAACTCATTGGAGGTGTCGTGCCAAGAGCATGAGGTGGCAAAGCAAGTTTCTCAACTACACATCCTGCACACACACACACACACACACACACACACACGCACACACACACACACTTATCAATACATGTCAATACAAACACAGAGGAGCGTAATAACAGTTGTTGGATTGGAGTTGATAATGATAGAATGAAGATAATGATGTTGCTGATGATGATGATGATGATGATGGTGGTGGTAGTGATGACAATGATGGTGATGGTGATGATAATGACTGTTGTAGAGGTGATAAAAATGATGATGATAACAGTGAAATAGGTGCAGTCCCTCTCCCTCTCTCTGCTTCTCTCTCTCTCTCTGCTTCTCTCTCTCTCTCTGCTTCTCTCTCTCTCTCTGCTTCTCTCTCTCTCTCTGTCTCTCATCCGCTGTAGTGTTGGTGTGATCAAAGTCCATACATCATCTTCAGTCTGATGCTTAAGTAAGGAGAAACACTGACAGGAACAAATGGCTTTTAGAAGCAACTGATAATGATGTTGTTGTTGTTGTTTACGACAACAACAACGGCGGTGGTGGGGAGGCGGTGGGAATGGCGGTGGTGTAATGGAGACGATGATAATGGTGGAGATGAAGTTAATCATTGTGGTGACAGTGGTGATGATGATGATGATGATGTGAAAGAGAAAGTGAAAGCATGTGTGTGTGTGTGCAGCAGGGGAAAGGCTGACAGACAGACAGACACACAAATCAGTCAGAGAGACAGACAGACAGACAGACAGAGAGGAGTACAACCACCACCGACCTCTGCTCCCTCAACCCTCCACTGTAGTTTCCAGTTACATGTTTATCTTCTACTGCACTGACCCCCACCCCCACCCCTAAAACCCTCTCCTGCACAATTATGACCAATACAAGCATGAGGCACCACCACCACCACCACCAATTTGCAAAATGAAGGATTAGATAGAAGGGGAAGAAAAGGGGAAGGGAGTCTATGATGGAGTTGAGGGTATAGTACGGAGGGGGTGAGGTGTGATGTGGTGGTGTTGATGACTGCGAAACATAATCAGTAGATTAAGTTTCAATACCCTGGCAATATCCAGAATGTAGAATGGATAGCATTTCTTAATAATACACAATATACATATATCTATATACATATGTGTGTGTGTGTGTGTGTGTGTGTGTGTGTGTATATATATATATATATATATATATATATCTATATATATATATATATTGATGGTGTAGTCTTGTTAATGTGCATATATAGATAAGAGATAGCTAGCTAGATAGTTAAATATTTATGTATATATGTGTGTGTGTGTTTGTATACATATGTACATACATAGTTATCTCTATTCATCCATCTCTATCTATCTCTGTCAGTCTGGCATTCTCTCTCTCTCTCTCTCTCTCTATTTATCTATCTATATATATATATATATATATATATATATATATATATTTATATATATATATATATATATATATAGATATATTTATATATATATATATATATATATATATATATATAGATATATATATATATATATATATATATATATATATATATATATATATATATATATATATACACACACACACATATGTGTGTGCGTGAGTGAGTGTGTGTATGTACTGAGAGTGACTCTGACCTTATCACAAGAGACTGGCGGGTGTAGTCACTGAATCTCTAAACATAGAAGGACAACAACACGTTTTTGGTGGGATCCATACTAATTACGGAAATATTAATCAAAACGGGAGGAAATTCCGATACACAAAAATGTCTAAACACAAAAGACTGATGTCCATCGTTGTTCTGAACCAAATTCATCATAAAACCCTGGGTGGGGAGTACAGTATATATAGACGAAAGAAGGCCATAGGTCTATCATATGTTGGTAATTATGACTGTGGTGGTGGTGTTGGTCGGTGGTCATCAGAGACGGTGGTAGTGCTTAAAATAAAAAGGTCTTGAATTTGTTTCTTAGCAAGAATTCGGAGACTGGTTGGCAGCAATTAGAGTTAGGCAAAGTAAACTCGTTGACTTCAATGCTGCTCGTTAAACACACAGGGGATATGTAAATAACGGAAACGTTTATCGTTAATAAATCAACTCGTTTTGCTTTGCAAGGAAATCACTAATCACTCTTTGAAAGAGATTTGGCCGTTCTTAACATCTAGGTTAATTATTTCATCGAAAACTGGAGTCTAATTTAACGTGATTCAGACGCTCCATAGATATTCAGGCAGTTACATGTGTATATATATGTGTGTATATGTGCATGTAGATGTGTGCATGTGTAGATGTGTGCATGTGTACATGTGTTTGGTTGGTGTTTGTATGTGCGTGTTGTAATGGGTGTTTGTAGATGTGTGCGTGCATGTGCAGAGACTTGCTTCAAATAGTTTTATGTATTACAAAATTAAACAAAAATAATTTCCTTATGTTTCTGCATGAACATATGTGTGTGTGTGTGTGTGTGTGTGTGTGTATACGTGTTTACGTGTTTACGTGTGTGTGTAAATGCACATATAGGCAGAGACTGATATGCATATTATATATTAACACATGTACATCAATAACACACACACACTATGTATCTATATTTATCTATCAATTCTCTCTCTCTCTCTCTCTCTCTCTCTGTAGATATATATATATATAGATAGATAGATAGACACACACACACACACACTGTATTTATTTGAGTACAATGGAATCTCTAACAATATGTGCCTCCTCATCACCACCAGACACATATTTTGTAAGAAAAGAATCATTATTTTTTTTCTGTTTTCCATTATAGCTGTGTGGTTAAGAAGCTTACACTTAGAGACTGTGTGGGTTCAGGTTCAGTCCCACTGCATGGAATCTTGGGAAAATGTTAGCTACAACCCTTGATCAACCAAAACCTTGTGAGTGAATCCATAGAGAGACCGTATTGAAGCTCATTGTGTGGGGATATGTTTATATTCTCTCTCTAAATTAAAGGGTTTTTTAAAAAATATTTTGAGTGGTGCTAAGTGTTTTGCATTTTTTATTTTTTATTTCATCTCTATATACGTATGTAGTTGTGCATAATGCTTTAGCTGAAACCCAGACAGAATGCCCTGGGTGCTGTTTATGTGGCACCAGCCCTTGTGAGAGGTGATCCTGCAGCTCCCAAAACTAAGATCCCTTTCAACCAAGTGATGCTTGGGAGTTAAGAGGGAGGGGTGGGGGTGGAGAGGAGCTTTATTCACCTTTTGAAAATGATTTTTTTTTCTACCTGTATTTATTAATAAATGTAACTTTTGTAGAAATAATTAATGCAGACATTCAAGGAAGAAAAGCCTAAAGTGTGACATTCATTGGACTTGGATCTGGAACCATGGAATGAAAATTGAAACGTTTTAATCAGATGGTTATATTTGTAATAGAAAGAAGAAGAAAAAAGGGGGCAGAAGTTGGGGGGGGGGTAGAGTAATGAAATTGTTTCTTGAAAAATATCATACCAGGAAGCATTATTTCGTGCAGTGTAAGGTTAGTCTTGTCTGGAGGAAGACTTGAGTTCCACAGCAGTTGGCGCTTGAATTCTTCTCTGTCTTCGGAGTGAATCAACTCCATAACACTCTGGTGAATGATGTCGGACTGCAATATAACAAAAATACACACATATCATCATCATCATCATCATCATCAGCATCATTTTTAATGTCCACTTTTTCATGCTTGCAGGAGTCAAATGTAAATGGTTGAGGGGGGGGGGGGGGGTCTTTCTATATCTGAATGTTCTCCCTGTCACCGGCCCTTGTTTTCAAGTCAGTTAATATTTCTCCATGACCAGACATGTTTTTATGGAAGATTGACAAGAAAGTACATCCCTTGTCTAGTGTCGACACTTTCTCACAATTATCACAATGGACAAGAACACACACACACACACACACACACACACACGTATGGTGGACTTCTTTCAATTTTCTGACGACTGATTCTGCTCACAAAGCTTTAGTCAACTCATGAGAGAGGATATTTGTACAAAGTATCACACATTAAGACTAAAACTGTGTGGCAGGGAAGGAAACTTCTTACCACAGAGCCATGTTTGTGCCTATTCGTGTGTGTGTGTGTGTGTGTGTGAACTTCATTCCAAAAGGTTTGTGTTGTGTTTTTCTAAGATATTTTCTAAATAATTAATAATTTTTCAGAAACTCTTTCTTCAAATATTGTCTGTATCTATTATTTTTGGCAAAAGCTATACACACACACACACACACACACACACACACATAAATGTGTGAGGATTTGAAGTCGGACCTTAAATTTCAATCTTTTATGGATAGATTATTCCTTCTAGATGTCTCCACAGTAGTAGATAGTGCCAAACTAGAAACATTTATTTCTTACAGTTCTATATTTAAGAGATGAGGAATTATTTACATTATTTACATTATTTACATTTGACGGATATTTGTCCTCATCAAGATGAGGACAAATATCCGTCAAATGTAAATAATGTAAATAATTTATTTCTTAGTCTCATTATAATTCAGGATACAACCAATTCTCTCAGATTTGACCCTTTAGCATTTAAACTGACCGTATCTGAACAGAATATTCTACTTGTTTTATGGTCAAACTGGCCAGATCTGGCCTCTGACACCTACCCTACAATGTCATTCTAAAAATAGACAGTCACACCATCGAAATCCCAAAGCTATAGGATAAAGCTGTGTCTACAGGAAATGTTGGTTCGTACCCCACAGGAAAACTTTTACGATCCAAAAAAGTGGGGATGGGTTCAACCCAATATTTACTTGCTTATTATCTATAGCATTATGTACTTCAAGTTCTGCAGTTAAAAACAAATTATTTCTTTTGTTTTGTGCTTTTTCATGATCATAGATATCTCTTCGTTGGGAACAAATCAAAAATATTAATTGATTTTTAGAGAGGAGAAAATGTAAAAAACATATAAGAAAGCAAGACTTACTTGATGGAATCCGAGGTATTGTTCCACAGTGCGGGAAGCGAAGAAAACCTCTCCTTCACAGGTTACAACAAACAGAAATCCATATAGAGCCTACAGAAGAAACAAGTCATCATCATCATCATCATCAATGTAATTAAGGATGGTAGATTGGTAGGATTATCAGGGTTAGACAAAATGCCTTGTTTAAAACTGAGGTCAAGACTTGCTGAGGTCAACTTTGCTCATCATACTTTTTGGAAACAGTAAAATAAAATACCAGTCATGTACTGGGATCAATACTTCTAATTAATCCCTGTCACCTCAATTTCAGGCTTTTAGCCTATATTAAAAACAATTTCTAGCTATTCATGTTCTGGCCTTGGACCAACATTTGAAACCCTTCTTCGTAGGTCCACTTTACCTTTCATCCTTTTGGGGTCAATAAAATAAGTACCAGTTGAGCCCTGGGGGGGGGGGGGTCGATGTAATCGACTTATCTCCCTCCTCAAAATTGCTGGCCTTTTCCAAAAATTTGAAATCATTATTATTATTATTATTATTATTACCAATGCTGTAAATTATTATTGTGGAACTCTTTCCTTTCATAAGAAGCAAAAGAGCATAATGCTCCAGCTTGGCCAGATAAAAACAGACCAACACTTCAGTGGTCAGTGGTAAATAAACGATTCCTCCAGCCCTTGAATGGCCTTTCATAGATAACTTTCTCTCACCAGCAGATGTAAATGTCTGTTAACTGGACCCTGGAGTTTATGAAGTCTATTTCTATGCATTGAATCCATCGATGCTGTAATCCATGGGGCACTCACACGCACACAGTGACACACACACATATACACATACAGACAGATGCACACACACACATATACACAAAGCACACAATATAAATTTCTCATTCCATCTTATATAAATGAATGATGGATTCACAACCAAGAAGTAAAGAATATAAAAAAGATACAAACAAAAAAAACAGAAAAGAAAATAATAAAACAACAAAAAGTCATGAAGCAAAGAAGAAAAATAGGAAAAGATTGAAGGAAAAAAAAAACTGAAGTAAAAAAAAATGGCAAACCATTGTCAAAATAATACATTTGTAATATTTTTAGTATCGGTGTGATGGATGCTTTATTATGGATATGAATACATACTGGTAGGTATGTGTGTGTTTGTGTGTACATGTATGTGTATACATATGCATATGTATGTGTGTATATGTGCATATATATATATATATATATATATATATATATATATATATATATATATATATAATATTTATATGTACATACACATATATTTACATATACATACATACATATGTATAGATATATATGTACATATATATATATGCATATATACACATACACACACACACACATATATATACACCCCCATATTCTTAGCTTCTCCATTACTTTTCTCTGATTTCTTCAACCCATACATTGTACAATAATTGCACTTCCACCCGATTGCCATAGAACCACCTTTCATAGGGTAGCATTGGTGTGAGGGGTTGGCTGGGTGGGTGATGGAGGAATCTTTGAATGGGGTTTCACATAAACCAAGTAGAATTGTATAATAAAAAGGAACACGTGTGTAGATTGAAACACACAGTAAAATACACATAGGCACACTTATCCGTACCTACACACTACACATACAGCATCATCACATTTGTAGAATGTGAGTGTGTGGAGATATATCACCATCATCATCATCGTTTAACGTCCGCTTTCCATGCTGGCATGGGTTGGACGATTTGACTGACGACTGGTGAAACCAGATGGCAACACCAGGCTCCAATCTAATATATATATATGCATGCACAACATATACACAAGCATATACAAATATATATTGATACATACAGATATGCCTGTTCATTGTATTATTGTATAAGTGGCTGAGTACTTCACAGTCTGTTAAATCATTTACATAAACCTCAGACACAGTCACCGTAACAAAGTAGGTGACAAATATGACAGGCTTCCACATAGTTTCTGTCAATCCAATTCCATTCAGAAAGCTAAAATTCATCCAAGTTTGTAGTAAAAAACACTTGCCCAG